>NW_023270377.1:76422934-76613967 GCF_011800145.1 Mirounga leonina | reverse complement strand
TGTGTGTGTGTTCGAGCGCGTGTGTGTGTGGTACACTGGAATTTTAAAAGGGCAAGAACAGAACCTTCCTTCCGCGACTTCACTCATCAGCCCACTGTGGTAAGGCATGGGGCTTTGTGGATTGTTTTTTGTCCGTGTTTTTGTTATTGTTTTGTCAACTATAGCTTCACAACCCCGAGCCATAAACATGCAGGCGACCGCGGGAGACCCTGCCAACCTGAGTCTGATTCAGCCTCGCAGGAGATCAGCGTGTCCTAAGGAGTTTTGAAGGTCATGTTCGACCTGCTAAAAAGCAAGACTTGGCCACGTGCCTCCCATTTCTACGCAGATAGTTGATTTCAAGCGCTGATTTCAAGCGAGGAAACTCATCCTTGAAACCATACACAATCCGTGCCATTGTTGCAACCCTTGGTTTCCTCCTGCACATACAAGAGATTAATTTGAAATCAAATTAAGTGCAAACTGTGGAGAAGGGGAATTTGAAGTATTAAGAAGGGGGAAGAAAAATACATGAGAATTCAAAAATAAAGAGACCCGTTTATCTATAGTTACTGCATGAGAAACCCATCAATAAAATATACATAGTATCTCAAACTGCTAAATCAGCCCTGTCACCTCACATACTAGTATTATTTTTGATGGAAACTGCCATGTTTGTTTTAACTATTGGCTGCTTATTGAGGTCCTGATTCTATCTTAGCACCCTCCAAACACTTCCTTTCCATTCCCGCCTTCTTCACTTAATCCAGACCTTCATTTCTTTGTACAGTCTAACTAGTCTCCTTGCTTTGGGGCTCTGCATGTGCGCGCAGGGGCACGTGTGCACACACACACACACACACTTCATTCCAACTACACACTACAGGCAAAGTCATTTTCCTAAAATCTCTGCCAAAGTCATTTTTCTTGAAAAAGCACTCATTGCTCTCAGCAGCCTGCAAGACGGTTCAACAACCAAGCCCCACTTCTCCCCCCTGCTTTTCTGGTCACCACTTCATTTCTTGCTTAATCTCTTCGTACAGACCTTCCAGCAAGCAGTCAGGTCTACTCATTATTGCTCAAACAAACCAAATACAATACCACTTCAGCAGTTCTGCCTTGGAATGTGTCCTACTTCCAGCCCACCTACCCAGCGGAATCCTACATTTTCCTCCAAACCTACCCCAGCCACACTCCAAACCTATCCCAGCCCAGACTTCCTACACAGAAACCCTCCCTGATCACTCCAGTCCTGGAGAGTTTCTCATGCCTATGAAAAACTGGAGTACTTATTCCCTGGGCATTTACTGTAGACTGCCTTGGTTTATTAGTTGTCTTTTTATGAAAATTGCCTAATTTCCAAAATAGATGTTTAGCTTTTTATCTTGTGTTTGTATACCTTACATAGAGTAGATATTTCCTAAAGTTTATGGGTAGTGGTATGTCTGCCAATGCAGAACTCCTTGCTTTAGTTACCATCGATTCAGTCCATCTTTAGTTCTGAGCCATTTAATAGCTGATATTTTATCTATGTATATAAAAATATGTATCTATATAGATAGATAAAATATCTATCTATATATATAGAATGAGTTATTATGTGGGCACCAAAATTTGAGTTTTCTGGCTTTCCACTGCCCACAGCCACTGACTTTAAATTATGAAAAAAGAATCTGCAGTAGCATGACAGTGAGGAGCTCTCTGCATCTACCCTATAGCAAAACTGGTAAAAATGATCATTTTTCTTTCATTTAAATCTCTGGAATGGTCCTAAGGGTACACAACAAATAAACATTTATTCAAGAAAACTCAGAAAGAAAAGTTAGAGTCTGTGGTATATGAACCAAGACCCGCTCCCTCCTTCCCTGCTTCCATCCAGCTCAGCAAGAGACAAACTCCATTCCACACTGGTGCACCCTGGAACGCAGCATTTCCTCTCCCATCAGCTCCAGTGGGAGGGTTCTCTTCCTTGGAGGGACAGGACATCAGCATTTATCATCCTGCCCTCACATCCTTGTTGCTGAGGTTAAATTCCCATCAAATACAGCAGAGAGAAGTGCGCTCCCTTCTTTGGCCCAGCCCCCGCTTGTGGGATGGAGGCTCTACCTTTGGCACAGAGCCGCTGAGAATACTGGGGCCCTGACTGCTCATGCAGAGGCAAGCCTGGAGACCTGGCAGGCTGCCGCTCCCTACCAAGCACTCAGCTCCTACGGGGGGGGGGGGGGGTCACACAAAGATAGGTGCACCATTGTCCCTGCCCCCAGCACCAGGCATGAAGGAATGACGTTGGACCCTTACTTCATACCACATACAAGAATTAACTCAAAATGGACCAAAGATCTATATGAAAGAGGGAAAAATGTAAAACTATTGGAAGGAAACATAAGGGTAAGTCTTCATGACTCAGATTTGGCAGTGGATTCTTAGATATGACTCCAAAAGTACAAGCAACAAAAGAAAAAAATAAATTGGACTTCACCAAAATTAAAAAATGTTTGTACTTCAAAGGGCACTATCAAGAGAGTGAAGACAACCCACAGAACGGGAGAAAATGTTTGCAAAGCATATATCAGATAAAGGATTCCTATCTATAACATATATATAAGGAAATCTTACAACCCAGTAATAAAAATCCTATTTTAAAAATGGACAAAGAGGGGCACCCGGGTGGCTTAGTCATTTAAGCGGCTGATTCTTGATTTTGGCTCAGGTCATGATCTTGGGGTAGTGGGATCAAGCCATGCATGGGCCTCTGCACTCAGCTGGGAGTCCGCTGGGGATTCCCTCTCTCCCTTCCCCTCTGCTCCTCAGCCCCACCCCCTCCCACTCCCTCTCAAATAAATAAATAAATCTTTTTTAAAAAAGATTCTCTTCCTCTCCCTCTGCCCCTACCCCACCCCACCCCTACCCACACCCTTGGGCACTCTCTCTAATTAATTAATTAATTAATTAATTAATTAATTAATTAATTAAAAATGGGTAACGAATCTGAATAAACATTTCTCCAAAAAAGATATCCAAATGACTGATAAGCACATGAAACGATGCTTGACATCATTAGTCATCAGAGGAATGCAGATCAAAACCACAAGATACCACTTTACATCCACTAGGATAGTTATAATAAAAAACAAGTGTTGGCAAAGATACGAAGAAATTGGAACTGTAATACACTGTTGATGGGATTATAAAAACAGTACAGCCACTGTGGAAAACACTTTTGACAGTTCTCAAAAAGTAAAACACAGAGTTACCGTATGATGCAGCAAGTCCACTCCCAGGTATATAGCTAAGACAAATTAAAGAATATGTCCATGCAAAAACTTGTACAAGAATATTCGGCGTTATTCATAATAGCCAAAACTGGAAGCAACCCAAATGTGCACCAACTGATGAATGGATAAAAAAAAATGTGGTATATCTATCAGTGGAATATTATTCTGCAATAAAAAGGAATGAAGTATTGATACATGCTACAACATGGGTGAGCCTTGAAAATATTATGCTAAGTGAAAGAAATCAATCACAAAAGGTTATATATTGTATGATTCCACTTATATGCAATGTCCAGAACAGGGATATCTTTAGAGACTAAAAATAGTTTAGGCTGGGAGTTATCAAGGTGGTAACTAAAGGTACAGGGCTTCTTCAAACTGAGGGTTGCTGGAGGGAGGTGGGTTGGCGATAGGCTAGATGGGTAATGGGTATTAAGGAGGGAACTTGTTGGGATGAGCACTGGGTGTGGTATGTAAGTGATGAATCACTGAATTCTACTCCTGAAGCCAATATTATACTATACATTAACTAACTAGAATTGAAATAGAAACTTGGGTGAAAAAGAAAGAAAAAAATTTTAAGTTAAAAAAAAGGAAAAAAAAAGTCCAAGCCTTCTTTTGGAGGTGAATAAAATGTTCTAAAATTGATTATAGGGGCACCTGGGTTGCTCAGTCATTAAGTGTCTGCCTTCGGCTCAGGTTATGATCCCAGGGTCCTGGGATCGAGCCCCGCATCGGGCTCCCTGCTCAGCAGGAAGCCTGCTTCTCCCTCTTCCACTCCCTCCACTTGTGTTCCCTCTCTCGCTGTGTCTCTCTCTGTCAAATAAATAAATAAAATCTTTAAAAAATAATAATAAAAAAATAAAATTGATTATAGTGATGGTTGCACATATTGTGGATATGCTAAAAACCAATGAAGTGTACACTTTAAATGGATGAATTGTATGGTATGTGGATTCTCTCAATAAAGCCGTTATTTTTATATGGACCTAAATGTGAGACCTGAAACCATAAAAATCCTAGAAGAGAGCACAGGCAGTAATTTCTCTGACATTGGCTGTAACAACATTTTTCTAGATATGTCTAGGGAAACAAAAGCAAAAGCAAAAATAAACTATTGGGACTATATCAAAATAAAAAGCTCTGCACAGCAAAGGAAACAATCAACAAAACTAAAAGATATCTACTGAATGGGAGAAGATATTTATAAATGACATATCCAATAAAGTGTTAGTATCCAAAATATGTGAGGAATTTATACAACTCAACACACAAAAAAATAATAATCCAATTTAAAAATGGGCAGAAAACATGAATGGACATTCTCCAAAGAAGACATACAGATGGCCAACAGACACATGAAAAGATGCTCAATATCACTCATCATCAGGGAAATGCAAACCAAAACCACAATGAGATATCGTCTCACACCTGACAGAATGGCTAAAATCAAAAACCCAAAAAACAACAAGTATTGGAGAGGATGTGGAGGAAAAGGAACCTTCATGCACTCTTGGTGGGAATGCAAACTGGTCCAGCCACTCTGGAAAAGAGTATAGAAATTCCACAGAAGGTTAAAAATAGAACTACCCTATGATCCAGTAATCACACTACTGGGTATTTACCCAAGGAATATGAAAACACTAACTGGAAAGGATATATGCACCCTATGTTTATTGCAGCATTATTTACAATAGCCAAATTATGGAAGCAGCCCAAGTGTCCATCAATAGATGAATGGAAAGGGGTGCCTGGGTGGCCAAGTCGGTTCATCATCTACCTTTGGCTGGTTCAGGTCATGATCCCAGGGTCCTGAGATAGAGCCCCGAGTTGGTCTCCTGCTCAGTGGGGGGTCTGCTTCTCCCTCTCCCTCTGCTGCTCCCCCTGCTTGTGCTCTCTCTCTGTCCCCCTCTCTCTCTGTCAAATAAATAAATAAAATATTTTTTAAAATAGATGAATGGATAAAGAAGATGTGGTATATATGCAATGGGATATTATTCAGACATAAAAAAGAATGAAAACCCTATTTGCAACAACTTGCATGGATCTAGAGTATCATGTTAAGCGAAATAAGCCGGTCAGAGAAAGACAAATACCATATGATTCCACCCATATGTGGAATTTAAGAAACAAAACAAAAGAACAAAGAAAAAAGAGACAAACTGAAAAACAGACTCTTAACTATAGAGAACAGATGGTTACTAGAGGGGAGGTGGGTGCAAGGAATGGGTTAAATATGTGATGGGGATTAAAAGTACACTTATCATGATAAGCACTGAGTTAATGTATAGAACTTTTCAATCACTATATTGTACACCTGAAACTAATTTAATACTGTATGTTAACTCTACTGGAATTTTTAAAAATTAAAAAATAAAGTGAAGAGTTGGTTTCCCAGCTCTACCACTTAATTTTAAAAATAACTAAATAAAACTACGGCTATTAAAGATAGGTGAGAGTGTATGTACAGACTTAGACATCTAAGGCATATTAAGTGAAAAAAAAAGGATTAGAACCAAAGATCACATTTGTGTAAAATGATGTGCATGTGTATACACACACACTCCCTATATATATAGGGAGAGGGCACATTTTAATTGCTAAACTTCCATATAATACAAATATTTCACCAAGAAAAGCACTTAATAAGAAGCGTTTTTATCCTATGTACTTAAAATGCTTGGATATTGTTTAAAACTACAAAGCATGTTTGAAGTTTTCCAGAAAATTTAAATTATACTTGAGGGGGGGGAAAGCTGTTATTTTAAAAAATCTTCAGACTGTATAAAAAAGTAACTCAAAATGGATCATAAATCTGTGTGTGAAATACAAAACTATAAAAACTTCTCGGAGAAAACCTACAGGACTTTGGATTTGAAGACGAGGTTTTAGATGCAAACATGATCCAATCCAGTAAAAATTGGTATGTTGGGCTTTATTACAATTAAAATTTTTGCTCTGTGAAAGACTTTGTGAAGAAAATGAAAGACAAGTCATGGATTGGGAGAAAAATATTTGTAAGGCACAAATCTGATAAAGAACTTGTAAACAAAGGTGCACCTGGCTGGCTCCAGTCAGTGGAGCGTGTGGGGCTTGATCTTGGGATCGTGAGTTCGAACCCCACATTGGATAGAGTGATTACTTAAAAAAATAAAATCTTAAAAAAAAACCTTGCAAACAAAATATAAAAACAACTCAAAACTCAGCAATAAGAAAACAAACAACCCAGTTAAAAATGGAGAAAAGATTTGAACAGACATCTTACCAAAGAAGATATATAGATAGCAAATAAGCACGTGAAAAGTTGCTCAACATCATTTATCATTAGGGAAATACAAATTAAACAATACAATACCATTATACTCCTCTCCGAATGGCTAAAGTTTTTTTTTTTTTTTTAAACTGACAGTACCAGTTGTTAGTATTAGAAGCAACAGGAATTTGTATTCATTAGTGATGGGAATGCTAAATGGTACAGCCACTTTGGAAAACAGTTTGTCAGTTTCTTAACAAACTTAGCATAGTCTTTCCATACAATCCAGCAATCATGGTCCTAGGTATTTACATGATTGAGTTGAAAACTTACACTGCCTAAAAACCAGCTCACAAATGTGTATAACAGGGGCACCTGGGTGACTCAGATGGTTAAGCGTCTGCCTTCGGCTCAGGTCATGATCCCAGGGTCCTGGGATCGAGCCCCATGTCTGGCTCCTGGCTCGGCGGGGAGCCTGCTTCTCCCTCTCCCTCTGCCTCTCCCATGCTCATGCTCTCAATCTCTCTGTTTCAAATGAATAAATAAAATCTTAAAAAACAAAACAAAACAAATGTGTATAACAGTTTTATTCATAATGCCCAAAACTGTAAGCAACCAAGATGTTCTTCAATAGGTGAATGGCTATAACGTGGTATAATCATACAATGGAATACTACTCAGTGATAAAAAGAATGAACTAACAAGCCACAAAAAGACATGGATAAACCTTAAATGTATATTGCTAAATGAAAGAAGCCAGTCAGTCTGAAGCTGTACTTTAGGATTATATTTTTCTGAGATTCTAGAAGAGTCAAATCTGTAAAAACAGTAAAAGGTCAGAGGTTCAGGAGGGGGAGTGTTGAATATGTGAAGCATAGCAGGGCTCTTTTTAGGGTGATGAAATTATTCTGTATGATACTATAATGGTGGATACATGATGCTATACATCTGATAAAACCTGTAGAACTTTCCAGCACAAAGTTAAGCCTTAATGTGTGCAAATTTTTAAAAAGTCATATAGGAAGTTGGGAGGTTCCAGGCTGGAATGCAGAATGTAACAAAAGAATATAACTGTATTACAAATTTATGGAACAACTTCGCTGAAGGAGATTGGCGGGGGAAAGGGTGGTGGCCTAAATATCTTTAGAAACTAGTGGAGTCTGTAAGACTAAAGGCAAAAGGAACTGTGCATAAGCACTCTACTCACATGCTGATGTTTCTAACTCGAATCCATTACCACATGGATCCTCCTAGCCTTCTCCCCTTACTTATCTGCAACTGTCCACTCCAACAGGTGAAAACTTGGCTCCCATCATCTGCCATCGATTTACTTAGATGTTCAATTCCAGTATATATGTATAGTGACTTCAGAATTGTTAACCCATACCTCAGGTAGTAACTTTATCAGAGGCAGGAGGCAGTAGAGGGGAGGGAGGTGGGGGGATGGGAGAATTGGGTGATGGACATTAAGGAGGGCATGTGATGTAATGAGCATTGGGTATTATATAAGACTGATGAATCACTGACCTTTACCTCTGAAACCAGTAATACCTTATATGTTAATTAATTGGATTTAAATTTAAAATTAGTTAATTTAAAAAGAAACATCAGCATGAACTCAGGTGTAGCTTAATATAGACATAGATAGCTATATAGTTTAGGCTACACATATTTTCTTGCTCTCAGCGAGGGCCTAGAAATAATAACATGTCAGTAACAACAAACACATTTAGTACCCAGGTCTTGGTTTCTAATACCATCCTCTAATAAAAGAAATCAGGGCACCTTGGAGAAATGGCTGATTCTAAGACTGGAGCAGGAAATATACAAGATGAGCCCAGAGTGTCTTATAGTGCCAGAAAGTAAAGAACGCTTTCAAAACAAAACAAAAAGCACAATGACTGGGGTATGTCAAAGGGACACAGGAGCAAACTGAAAGAGCTCCCCATGGCCAAAGTTGGAACAATTTGAGCAATAAAATAAAGTAGTATTGGAATCCATCCCAAAGTATAAAATAAGTATTCATGAGTCCTTAGTGATAAAAGTAAATGACTGAATAAATAAATAAATGAAAGAGAAGAGACAAGGTTCTCATGTGGAAGAATTCCAAATAATTTATGTAGATATTCCACACTTAAGGAAGGAAAGAATAACTCCCCCTTCTTAAGTGTGGGCTGCGCATTAGTGACTTCCTTCCAAAGAGTACAACACGGAATGGAGGAATTGGAGAAACTTCACAAACACTACCTCAGTCACGTGATTAAGATGAACATCAATAGTGATGTCAGGTTGATAATACATTACCTTGATATCACACGAGGAGAAGGATACTTTACCTTTGTGACCTTCTTCCCCCAAACCCCTAACTCTAACCAAGAGAAGACACCATACAAATCCCAATTGAGGGACAGTCTACAAAATATATGACTGGTACTCCTCAAAATTGTCAAAGTCATCAAAAACAAGGAAAGTGTGAGAAGCTGTCAGAGCCAAAAGGAGTCTAAATCAAAGACCAAGGGCACCTGGGTGGCTCAGTTGGTTAAACATCTGCCTTTGGCTCACGTGATGATCCCAGGGTTCTGGGATCGAGCCCCACGTCGGGCTCTCTGCTCAGCGGGAAGTCTGCTTCTCCCTCTCCCTCTGCCTGCCGCTCCCCCTGCTTGTGCTCTCTCTCTGTCAAATAAATAAGTAAAATCTTTTAAAAAAATGAAAAAAATCAATCAATCAAAGACCAAACCAATACCAAAATCACCAAATGGGGACATACACTCCAGGAGTCAAGGGCATGGGCAGATATGTACAATTCTCTTACAGGAAAGGAGGGGAAGTAAAACCCAACAAATGGGGGTACCTGGGTGGCTCAATTGGTTAAACGTCTGACTCTTGATTTTGGCTCAGGTCATGATCTCAGAGTCCTGAGATTGAGCCCCGCCTCGGGCTCCACACTGGACATGGAGCCTGCTTGAGATTCTCTCTCACCCTCTGCCCCTCCCTCCCCAAAACCAAAAAACAAATGAAAAAACACGACAAATACCAATACATCCCTTTGCCTGAAGGATAATTTACTTAACTAGACAGTTACAAAATCTGATCACTGTCCTTCTTTTTCATTCTGACATTTTTGGTGGCTTGTTTTAAATTATGCTAATTCTTTCTATAATATTTAAAGGAAGAATTCTTTTTAAAGTTCACAGGAAGGTGCTGAATGATGTAAATTAAATTCCAAATAACATTCAAATTCTGTCCCCAGTGAAGAACATAGACTTACAGACATTTAAAGGTGGAAAAGACCTTGAATAAATCTATAATGGTGGTTCACAACCAGTATAAATATGTAAGTGTGGGATGTGGAGATTGAGATATCCAGTATTGTTGGGACCCTGCATAGAATTTGCTTTTTCTTTCATCTCCTTATTGTCTTGCACTGTCTCTTGCTAATGTTACCTGCCCAAGTGTCTGACTGTGACCTTTCCCCTTTCGAGGTGACTCCCTTATTGAATGCTTTTCACAACCATTTGGCCTTCCTCCAGCCCGTAGCAGGGGTCTGTGATGTACACTATCCTGTCACAAGTCAGAAAGAAATGTTCACTGTGTTTCTGCAATCCCTAGGCTAAGGCTGGAGAAATGAGCTTGCTGTTCTGGAAAGCATCTTGTTTACTGATTTCCATATAGAGGAATATAAATAAGGTGGTTGGGAATGCATGTTGAATGAGCCAAATGACAGTATCTGACAGAGCCAGATCCACATACACAGAGACAAATCATCCCAGTGCAAGGTGGCAACCACTGTAACATAATTACAAGATGCTACTATAGGGCAGCATGGTCTGGGGGCCAGAATCAGTGCAATGTGCAAAGGCTGACACTTGAAAAGACAATTTATTAGATGGACAAAAGCATTTCAGGCAGAGAAACAGAGCCAAACACAGGTATGAAAACGCAAAATTGGCACCTGAGGAATTTTGGGTTTGGAGTTGGAATCCAGTGTGTATATAAGAAAGTGGAAGAGGTTAGAAGGGTTGTCAAGAGTGAGACCATGAAGACCCTACCTAATTATGTAATCACATAATCACAGAGTTTGGCCCTGGGGCACCTGGGTGGCTCGGTCAGTTAAGGGTCTGGCTCTTGGTTTTGGCTCAAGTCATGACCTCATGGGTCCTGGGGTCGAGCCCCACGTCAGGCTCCGTGCTCAGCGCAGTCTGCTTGTCCCTCTCCCTCTGCTCCTCCCCGGCTTGTGCCCTCTTTCTTTCTCTCTCACTCTCTCAAATAAATAAATAAAATCTTAAAAAAAGAAAAAAAGAAGAAGAGTTTGGCCCTTATACAGAATGTAACAGAAACCTGAGCTCAGGCTGAGGAATTCTCTCAGTAACTTTGGTTCTTAGAGAAATCAGTGTGTGTGGACCCTGGGTTTTTAGACTTCAACTCAGAACCACTCTCCTCATTCAAATCAGCCTCAACTAGTTGTTGCCTGTCATTTTTCCTTCGAAATCCCTTGAATTTTGCTCTTTTCTGTTCAGAAAACACAGAACTCCGTGTGCTTCCTGAAGCTCCCGTTTTCTCCGATCTTTGACCCCTCCCCCTCACAGATTCTCATAAAGAGGCAGTCTGTTTACATCAAGCTCTGGTCTCAGCAGCCCCCCTGTATGACCAAACTAATTGTACTACAATGCACACATTAAACAGATCCAGCCACTATTATGCTCTTCCTCACATGAGCATTCTCACATCTGAAGGCATTTTGTAACCATGTGAGCCCTTGGGACCCCATCTATCTCAGTGATGTGTGGGAAAGGAAGTTGTTACAGTTGTTACCTGATAAATACAACACACAAATTATTTCTAGGTATTAGTCACACCCATATAGTGGAGAAAAGCACATACTTGAACATCAGCTACAACCTGGTTTATAATCCCAGCTTTGCCACTTACCCTAGCTGTGTGACTTACCCTCTTCGCTTACCGCTCTACCAACAGGTGTTAGAATTCAGTGACAGTGTATATGAAAATGGTTTTCAATCAAGTCAAAGTGCAATGTCTGACATTATACAATTAGTTAGCTCATGGCAAAGCCACAAATACAATTCAGGCTTGGAAATTCAAGTCTTAGCATCCCCAGCATATAATAATTGCATTATTGAATGCACTGATGAATGCTAATACATCTTTAATTTTTTCATGTTTCTAAATAGAAGAGACAGGAGCAGTTTGGAGCTTTTACCCTCATCCCTATTTCCAGGGCCTTTTCTATCTCTTTTGAGAAAGTTAGAAAAAAAGTCCTAGTTTTAACCATTAGGACAGATGTAAATATATTAAATCCAGCCTTTACTGACTAAAAACTATCGTATGCTCATATTAGAGGATCTTTCTTTTTTTTTTAAGACTCTACCCATTTATTTGAGAGAGAGGGAGTACAAGTAGGGGGAGCAGCAGACAGAGGGAGAGAGAGAAGCAGGCCCCTGCTCGGAGGGGGGGGCTCAATCCCAGGACCCCAAGATCACGACCCAAGCCAAAGGCAGACACTCAACCCAACTAAGCCACCCAGGCGCCCCTTGTATTAGAGAATCTTAACAAGAGCTTATTTGATGGTGGAATAACAGATCAACTTAACTTTGAATTTATTTACTAGGCACACAAATAGTAAGAGGTTGTAAACACACTTGGGCATGTCTGTCCCTGTGGCAGATTATAGTATGGCCCACTCTACATTCATTCCCAATCATCTTCTCCCCTATCTTCTCTAGAGGCTAGAAGGCAAAATACTAACTTCCCCAGACTCACTTGCTGCTAATAGTAGCCTTTTGGGACATTTCTGACCAATATCATACGGGTGAAAATTGCAAGGGGAGTTTCCCAGGAAAGAAATATGATAAAGATTATTTTTGGCTGCGGTTCTAAGTCTCATTTTTCTATGTGGACAATGCATTTTTCACATACTTGTCTGAAGTTACTTGGAGAGAAAAAATTCTCTGACAGCTAGGAACCATCATTATATTGACACCTATCCTCTCTGTTCACCCTGGGGAGCTATATCCTAAATAGATGGCATGGACTCCTCTTTAGGTATGTGACAAAAGAGATGAGAACAAGGCTGTTACCTTTTATTTTTTTTAAATTTTTTATTCTTATGTTAATCCCCATACATTACATCATTAGTTTTAGATGTAGTGTTCCATGATTCACTGTTTGTGCATTAATACCCAGTGCTCCATGCAGAACGTGCCCTCTTTAATACCCATCACCAGGCTAACCCATCCTCCCACACCCCTCCCCTCTAGAACCCTCACTTTATTTTTCAGAGTCCATCGTCTCTCATGGTTTGTCTCCCCCTCCGATTTCCCCCCCTTCCTTCTTCCCCTCTTGCTATCTTCTTCTTTTTTTTTTCCTAACATATATTGCATTATTTGTTTCAGAGGTACAGATCTGTGATTCAACAGTCTTGCACAATTCACAGCACTCACCATAGAACATACCCTCCCCAATGTCTATCACCCTACCACCCCATCCCTCTCACCCACCCCCACTCCAGCAACCCTCAGTTTGTTTCCTGAGATTAAGAATTCCTCATATCAGTGAGGTCATATGATACATGTCTTTCTCTGATTGACTTATTTCGCTCAGCATAACACGCTCCAGTTCCATCCATGTTGTTGCAAATGGCAAGCTCTCATTCCTTTTAATGGCTGCATAATATTCCATTGTATATATATACCACCTCTTCTTTATCCATTCATCTGTCGATGGACATCTTGGCCCTTTCCACAGTTTGGCTATTGTGGACATTGCTGCTATAAACATCGGGGTGCACACACACCTTCGAATCCCTACATTTGTATCTTTGGGGAAAATACCCAGTAGTGCAATTGCTGGATTGTATGGTAGCTCTATTTTCAACTTTTTGAGGAACCTTCATACTGTTTTCCAGAGTGGTTGCACCAGTTTGCATTCCCACCAACAGTGTAGGAGGGTTTCCCTTTCTCTGCATCCCCACCAACATCTGTCATTTCCTGACTTGTTAATTTTAGCCATTCTGACTGGTGTGAGGTGGTATCTCATTGAGATTTTGATTTGGATTTCCCTGATGCTGAGCGATGTTGAGCACTTTTTTATGTGTCTGTTGGCTATTTGGACGTCTTTTTTGGAAAAATGTCTGTTCATGTCTTCTCCCCATTTCTTGATTGGATTATTTGTTCTTTGGGGGTTGAGTTGAGAAGTTCTTTATAGATTTTGGATACTAGCCCTTTATCTGATATGTCATTTGCAAATATCTTCTCCCATTCTGTCGGTTGTCTTTTGCTGGGCAAAAGCTTTTTATCTTGATGAAGTCCCAATAGTTCATTTTTGCCCTTGCTTCCCTTGCCTTTGGCGATGTTTCTAGGAAGAAGTTGCTGTGGCTGAGGTCAAAGAGGTTGCTGCCTGTGTTCTCCTTTAGGATTTTGATGGACTCCTGTCTCACATTTAGGTCTTTCAACCATTTTGAGTCTATTTTTGTGTGTGGTGTAAGGAAATAGTCCAGTTTCATTCTTTTGCATGTGGCTGTCCAATTTTCCCAACACCATTTGTTGAAGA
The DNA here is from genome assembly GCF_011800145.1 of Mirounga leonina. NCBI lineage: Eukaryota > Metazoa > Chordata > Mammalia > Carnivora > Phocidae > Mirounga > Mirounga leonina. The sequence goes on along the minus strand of NW_023270377.1, from coordinate 76,599,894 downwards.
GACTGTCTTTTTTCCACTGGACATTCTTTCCTGCTTTGTCAAAGATTAGTTGACCATAGTGTTGAGGGTCCATTTCTGGGCTCACTATTCTGTTCCACTGATCTATGTGTCTGTTTTTGTGCCAGTACCATACTGTCTTGATGATGACAGCTTTGTAATAGAGCTGGAAGTCCGGAATTCTGATGCCACCAGCTTTGCTTTGCTTTTTCAACATTCCTCTGGCTATTTGGGTTTTTTTCTGGTTCCATACAAATTTTAGGATTATTTGTTCCATTTCTTTGAAAAAAGTGGATGGTATTTTGATGGGGATTGCATTGAATGTGTAGATTGCTCTAGGTAGCATTGACATCTTCACAATATTTGTTCTTCCAATCCATGAGCATGGAATGTTTTTCCATTCCTTTGTGTCTTCCTCAATTTCTTTCATGAGTATTTTATAGTTTTCTGAGTACAGATCCTTTGCCTCTTTGGTTAGATTTATTCCTAGGTATCTTATGGTTTTGGGTACAATTGTAAACGGGATCGACTCCTTAATTTCTCTTTCTTCTGTCTTGTTGTTGGTGTATAGGAATGCCACTGATTTCTGTGCATTGATTTTGTATCCTGCCACTTTACTGAATTCCTGTATGAGTTCTAGCAATTTTGGGGTGGAGTCCTTTGGGTTTTCCACATAAAGTATCATATCATCTGCAAAGAGTGAGAGTTTGACTTCTTCTTTGCCAATTTGGATGCCTTTTATTTCTTTTTGTTGTCTGATTGCTGTGGCTAGGACTTCTAATACTATTTTGAATAGCATGGTGATAGTGGACATCCCTGCCACGTTCCTGACCTTAGGGGGAAAGCTCTCAGTTTTTCCCCATTGAGAATGATATTCACTGTAGGTTTTTCATAGATGGCTTTTATGATATTGAGGTATGTACCCTCTATCCCTATACTCTGAAGAGTTTTGATCAAGAAAGGATGCTGTACTTTGTCAAATGCTTTTTCTGCATCTATTGAGAGGATCATATGATTCTTGTTCTTTCTTCTGTTACTGTATCACATAGATTGATTTGTGGATATTGAACCAACCTTGCAGCCCAGGGATAAACCCCACTTGGTCGTGGTGAATAATCCTTTTAATGGACTGTTGGATCCTATTGGCTAGTATTTTGGTGAGAATTTTTGCATCCATGTTCATCAAGGATATTGGTCTGTAATTCTCCTTTTTGATGGGGTCTTTGTCTGGTTTTGGGATCAAGGTAATGGTGGCCTCATAAAATGAGTTTGGAAGTTTTCCTTCCATTTCTATTTTTTGGAACAGTTTCAGAAAGATAGGTATTAATTCTTCTTTAAATGTTTGGTAGAATTCCCCTGGGAAGCCATCTGGCCCTGGGCTTTTGTTTGTTGGGAGATTTTTGATGACTGCTTCAATTTCCTTAGTGGTTATAGGTCTGTTCAGGTTTTCTATTTCTTCCTGGTTCAGTTTTGGTAGTTGATACATCTCTAGGAATGCATCCATTTCTTCCAGGTTATCTAATTTGCTGGCATAGAGTTGCTCATAATATGTTCTTATAATTGTATTTTTTTGGTGTTGGTTGTGATCTCTTTCATTCATGATTTTGTTGATTTGGGTCATTTCTCTTTTCTTTTTGATAAGTCTGGCCAGGGGTTTATCAATCTTGTTAATTCTTTCAAAGAACCAGCTCCTAGTTTTGTTGATCTGTTCTACTGTTCTTTTGGTTTCTATTTCATTGATTTCTGCTCTGATCTTTATTACTTCTCTTCTCCTGCTGGGTTTAGGCTTTATTTGCTGTTTTTTCTCTAGCTCCTTTAGGTGTAGGGTTAGGTTGTGTATTTGAGACCTTTCTTATTTCTTGAGAAAGGCTTGTATTGCTATATACTTTCCTCTTAGGACTGCCTTTGCTGCATCCAAAAGATTTTGAACAGTCGTGTTTTTTATTTTCATTGGTTTCCATGATTTTTTAAAATTCTTCTTTAATTTTCTGGTTGACCCATTCATTCTTTAGTAGGATGCTCTTTTTTTTTTTTTTTTAAGATTTTTATTTATTTATTTGACAGAGAGAGAGACACAGCCAGAGGGGGAACACAAGCAGGGGGAGTGGGAGAGGGAGAAGCAGGCTCCCTGTGGAGCAGGGAGCCTGATGCGGGGCTCAATCCCAGGACCCTGGGATCATGACCCGAACTGAAGGCAGATGCTCAATGACTGAGCCACCCAGGCGCCCCTAGTAGGATGCTCTTTAGCCTCCATGTAATTGAGCTCTTCCCAACTTTCCTCTTGTGATTGAGTTCTAGTTTCAAAGCATTGTGGTCTGAAAATATGCAGGGAATGATCCCAATCTTTTGGTACCAGTTGAGACCTGATTTGTGACCTAGGATGTGATCTATTCTGGAGAATGTTCCATGGGCACTAGAGAAGAATGTGTATTCCATTGCTTTGGGATAGAATGTTCTGAATATGTCTATGAAATCCATTTGGTCCAGTGTGTCATTTAAAGTCTTTATTTCCTTGTTGATCTTTTGCTTCGATGATCTGTCCATTTCAGTGAGGGGGGTGTTAAAGTCCCCCACTATTACTGTATTGTTGTCGATGTGTTTCGTTGCTTTTGTTATCAATTGCCTTATATAATTGGCTGCTCCCATGTTAGGGGCATAGATATTTACAATTGTTAGATCTTCTTGTTGGATAGACCCTTTATGTAGGATATAGTGTCCTTCCTCATCTCTTATTACAGTCTTTGGTTTAAAATCTAATCTGTCTGATATAAGGATTGCCACCCCAGCTTTCTTTTGGTGTCCATTAGCATGGTAAATGGTTTTCCACCCCCTCACTTTCAATCTGGGGGTGTCTTCAGGTCTAAAATGAGTCTCTTGCAGACAGCATATCGATGGGTCTTGTTTTTTGTGTTTTTTGTGATTTTATTTATTTGACAGAGAGAGACACAGCGAGAGACGGAACACAAGCAGCGGGGAGTGGGAGAGGGAGAAGCAGGCCTCCCACGGAGCAGAGAGCCTGATGTGGGGCTCGATCCCAGGACCCTGGGACCATGACCCGAGCCGAAGGCAGACGCTTAACGACTGAGCCACCCAGGTGCCCCCTCAATGGGTCTTGTTTTTTAATCCAATCTGATAGCCTGTGTCTTTTGATTTGGGCATTTAGCCCATTTACATTCAGGGTAACTATTGAAAGATATGAATTTAGTGCCATCGTATTGCCTGTAAGGTGACTGTTACTGTATATTGTCTGTGTTCCTTTCTGGTCTATGTTGCTTTTAGGCTCTCTCTTTGCTTAGAGAACCCCTTTCAATATTTCTTGTAGGGCTGGTTTCGTGTTTGCAAATTCCTTTAGTTTTTGTTTGTCCTGGAGGCTTTTGATCTCTCCTTCTATTTTCAATGACAGCCTCGCTGGATATAGTATTCTTGGCTGCGTATTTTTCTCGTTTAGTGCTCTGAATATATCATGCCAGTCCTTTCTGGCCTGCCAGGTCTCTGTGGATAGGTCTGTTGCCAATCTAATGTTTCTACCATTGTAGGTTACGTATCTCTTCTCCCGAGCTGCTTTCAGGATTTTTTCTTTGTCTCTGAGACTCATAAGTTTTACTATTAGATGTCGGGGTGTTGACCTATTTTTATTGATTTTGAGAGGGGTTCTCTGTGCTTCCTGGATTTTGATGCCTGTTTCCTTCCCCAAATTAGGGAAGTTCTCTGCTATAATTTGCTCCAATATACCTTCTGCCCCTCTCTTTCTTCTTCTTCTGGGATCCCAATTATTCTAATGTTGTTTCATCTTATGGTATCGCTTATCTCTCGAATTCTGCCCTCGTGATCCAGTAGTTGTTTATCTCTCTTTTTCTCAGCTTCCTTATTTTCCATCATTTAGTCTTCTATATCACTGATTCTCTCTTCTATTTCATTTATCCTAGCAGTTAGCGCCCTCATTTTTTATTGCACCTCATTAATAGCCTTTTTGATTTCGACTTGGTTAGATTTTAGTTCTTGTATTTCTCCAGAAAGGGTTTCTCTAATAATTTCCATGCTTTTTGCAAGCCCAGCTAGTATTTTTAAAACATGATTCTGAACTCTAGGTCCAACATCGTAATAATGTCCATATTGAGTAGGTCCCTGGCAGTCGGTAATATCTCTTGTTCTTTTTGTTGAGGTGATTTTTTCCATCTTGTCATTCTGTCCAGAGGAGAATAGATGAATGAGAGAACAAAATGCTAACAGGGTAACAACGTCCCCAGAAAATATACTCTAAACAAATCAGAAAAGACCTGAAGCCAGGGGAAAAGAAAGGGAAAGAAAGAAAAAAAGAAAAAGAAAAGATAAAGATAAAAACAGAACAAAACAAAGAAAAAAAACAAATTATGATCAAATATGATCAGGCTGGTGCATAGATCAGTGCCACACACTAGATTTTGGGTGTATTTTGGTCTGTTAGAAGATAGCGCCTCCCAAAATTTTAAAGAAAGAAAAACTTATATATGTACAAAAATAAGAGTTGATACAATGAAGGGATGGAATATGACTGTAAAGATGAAAATTATAAAAAATTTTATAAAAGGAATTGATAAGAAGTGTTTGAAAAAAGAAAGAAGAGGATTTTAAAAAAAAGAGAAAAAAAAGGGAGAGAATGTGATCGGCAGGAGACTAGAACAAAGCCATACACTAGAGATTTAGGGTATATTTTTATCTGTTAGAAGAAACTGTATCTCAAAATTTTAAAGAGAGAACAACATATATATATGCCAAAAATAAGGGTAACTACTATGAAGGGATAGAATATGACTCTAAAAATGAAAAATAAAAATTTTTTTTAAAAAAGGAATTGATAAGATGTTGGTTGAAAAAGGGAAAAAGAAAAATTCAAAAGAAAAAAAAAGGCAGTTAAAAATAATTAACTTTTAAACACTAAAGGATCATGGGAAAAAGCCATGAATTCTACATGCAGTACTCCCCTAGCCCTGGAGTTCTGCCGTTCTCATTGATCTGTAAACTTGGCCTTGGCTGGCTGTTCTTGCTGACCTTCTGGGGGAGGGGCCTGTTGCCGTGGTTCCTAAATGTCTTTGCCAGAGGCGGAATTGCCCCGCCTTTGCCGGTCCGGGCTAAGTAGTCTGCTCAGGTTTGCTCTCAGGAGCTTTTGTTCCCTGCAAGCTTTCCGTAGAGCTTTGGAGGACGAGAGTGAAAATGGCAGCCTCCTCCCAATCTCCGCCCCAGAGAAGCCGAGAACTTGGGGCCACTTCTCAGTGTGCCCCCAGAGAAAAGCAGTCGGTCACTCCCGTCTCCCTGGTCTCCGGCCGCACTCCGTGCTCACCCGGCCTGTGACTGAGCGTTTCTATCTCTGGCTCACGACCCCATGTAGAGTCCCCAAACCCAGCTGATCCCTGCAGTGCGCTCCCGCGCCGCTCATCCCAGTGAGGAGAGGAGTGTCCCCCATCTGCCGCTTGTTGGGCCCCTGCTGGAGGAGCAGTGGCCCGACTGTGCTGCGGATCACGGTTTATGGCAACCCCGAGCTGAGAGCCTGTGCCTGGGCTCTGTCTCTGCAGCTGGTTTCCCCACTCTGATACCTGGGAGCTCTGCCACACTCAGGCACCCCTGGTCTTCCTGTGACCCCAAGGGTTCTGAGACCACACTGTCCCACGAGGGTTCCACCCCTGCTTAGCCACTGGAGTGACGTCCCTCAGCAGAGCAGACTTCTAAAAGTTCCGATTTTGTGCCCCCTGGCTCTATCATTTGCCAGAAGCAGCAGACGGAGGCCCCCTCCCCCGCCGTCTATCCTCGTGAATATCGCCTCAGATTCACTTCTCCACACATCCTACCTTCCAGAAGGTGGTCGCTTTTCTGTTCAGAGAATTGCTGCTCTTCTTTTCTTCGATCTCCTGTTGAGTTCGTAGGTGTTCAGAATGGTTTGATCCCTATCCAGCTGAAATCCTGAGACCAGATGAAATCCAGGTCTCCTACTCCTCCGCCATCTTGCTCCGCCCCGAGGGCTGTTACCTTTTAGAACTGCAAACTATATAGCCATGGAGTCGTTGCATTGCAGTTGTAGTTACTGACTGCCATAGGGTAGGTTATAGCAATGTCCAAAAGCAGCTGGTGAAAGAAGTCTCTCCAACAAATGGTGTTGGGACAACTGGATATCCATATGGAAAAAAAATGGAGCTAGATTCCTACCTCGTACCATGTACAAAAACTAACTAAAAAATGAATCAATGACCTAATTTTAAGAACTAAAACCATAAAACTCTTAGAACCAGGAGAAAATCTTCATGACTTAGATTTGCAATGGACTCTTACATATGATACCAAAAGCAGGAGCAACAAAGAAAAAAAACAGGTAAACTGGACATCATCAAAGTTAAAAACTTTTGTTAAAGAATGTCATCAAGAAAGTGAAATGACGGGCGCCTGGGTGGCTCAGTTGGTTAAGCAACTGCCTTCGGCTCAGGTCATGATCCCGGAGTCCCAGGATCGAGTCCCACGTCAGGCTCCCTGCTCAGCAGGGAGTCTGCTTCTCCCTCTGACCCTCCTCCCTCTCATGCTCTCTGTCTCTCATTCTCTCTCTCGTAAATAAATAAAATCTTAAAAAAAAAAAAAAAAAAAGAAAGTGAAATGACAACCTACAGAATGGGAGAATATATTTGAAATCATGTATCTAGTGGAGGTCTAGTATCCAGAATATATAAAGAACTCTTACAAGGCAACAAAGGACAAGCCGGTTAAAAAATGAGCAAAGATGTACATAGACATTTCTCCAAAGAAGATATACAGTAGCCAAAAAGCACATGAAAGATGCTCAACATTATTTGCCTTTAGGGAAATGGAAATAAAAGTCACAATGAGTTACCACTTCACATATACAAAGATGGCTATAATTTTTTAAAATTAGAAAAAGTGCTGGTGAGGACATAAATTGGAACTCTTCTGCATTGTTGTAGGGAATATAAAATGGTTCAGCTGTGGGATTTTGATAATTCCTCAAGAAATTAAACATAGAATTGCCATCTGACCCACTAATTCCACTCTTGTATATATCCAAGAGAACTGAAAGCTAGTACTCAAATACATATTCACACACTTTCCTAGCAGTACTATTCACATAACCAGAAGATGAAAACAACCCAAGTATCCATCAACAGATGAATGGATAAACTGGTATTATGAACCTCATATATATACTGTGGTGTATGTGGAGATAAAGCTCAAAAAACATATGCTAAGTGAAAGCAGACACAAAAGGTCAATTTTGGAACTAGAGGTAGTGGTTTCACAACATTGTAAATGTACTAAATGCTACTGAGTTGTTGTTCACTTTAAAACGGCTAGTTTTATGTGAGTTCACTTCAGTATTTAAAAAAAGGTAGCTGGCTCCCTAGACCAACAGGTAATCAGTAGACTAGGTCACTGACTTGCTGTAAAGGTATTGGAAAGCCTTTATTTTCCTCATCAGGATAGCAAATGGTGTAAAATAAGAAAAGCAAACTCCCATTCTTCAGGAGCCTTTGTGGGAAATACCCACCCACCAGTTTTGTTTCTTCTGTTCCTCTGCTTGCCTTTGAACATTTCTCCAGTCAATACCCACTACTCAAGATGGACAGAAGAGTGACTAGTAAAGGCATAAATTGTAATCCTGTTAATATCTCTGGCATAGTAAATTATTGAGATGTGACGTTAAAAAAAAAAACAGTAAAAATGGGATTATGGAATCAACAGGGATCTTAGTTTCATTAATCCATGCAATTTCATTAGAATTCAGAAAAGATAGTAAGATTGCTACTACTGGACTACAGACATTTGTCTCTGAACTCTGGTGCCAAACTCAACCAATCTTATAAAAGTTTGAAATGGTTGGTACTCAGATTTTGCTGTACACTTTTATCCATGTTCATTAGTTTCCTAGGGCTGTTGGAACATACTTAGTGGTTTGAAACAACATAAATGTCTTCTCTCAGGTTTAGAGGCTAGAAATCTGAAATCAAGGTGTCAACTGGGCTGTGTTCCCTCTGAAGGCTCTGGAAGGGAATCCTTCCATGCTTCTTCCAGCTTCTGGTGGCCCCCGGCCATCCCTGACTTGTGGCAGCATCACTCCAGGCTCTGCCTCCATCTTCACATGCCCTGCTTGCTATATGTCTGTGTTTTCTCTTAAGGACACCTTAAATCCAGGATGATCTCACCTCAATCCTTAACTAATTACATCTGCAAACTCTTTTTCCAAATAAGGTCACATCCTGACAATCTAGGCAAACATGAATTTGGGGGGGGTGGGGAACACGATTCCTCCCACTACACTTTGTAAGAAGCAACATAATTTCTCTTTTTGACACAGTAAGGTTTTTAGAAAACTCTAACTCAAATTGAGCTTGGTAAAATTAGAATAATTCTTCTGGGAAAAACTTAAAAAAAATCTAAATCTTTAATCTCCAAAAGAAACTAAATTGTACTAACAACAAAAAAATTAAATCCCTGGAATTGAGTCCTCCCTTTACTTATTGACTAAAACTGATGTAAGTAAATAAGAAAAATGTCTTCTCACAAAAAGAAAGCATGATAGATTGGTGCTATATTATGTATAATTTATTACTTACAAAAATAACTTGAGCTTTCTCATTATAACAATTCAGTAAATCCTTCCCTAGAAGCTAGAAGACTTAGACACTTATGATTTTTACTGAGAAACTTTTAAAAATACCTAAGCCATAATATTTTTAACATTCAAAATGTTTAAAAAATTTGGAAGGCGAAACTTTAAATCATCTTTAAAACGTACAGTGAAATTTGTTATGTGGTCAAGTATCAACTACTTGAAATAACATCAGATGACAATGTATTTGCAAATAATTTCAAATCCTAATTGATAAATAGTATAATTATTTAATGTTCAGGTAATTTTGTAGATTACTAAACTGTGAGACAATGTTGGTAGACTGTACATTTTCTAAACTATAAGAACATATCCCGCTTCCTCTGTTTTAACACCCAAGGGAAATTCTTTCTACATTGATGAAAAGTGATTTTATTATAAATTTTCAGAAAATTTTTCTAATGTACCGAGATTTCATATGAAATAGAAGTTATTTTTATTTTTTTTATAAAACAGCAAGTATGAACCCAATGTAGAAATCTGATATTAGACAATTCCTTTGGCAGTAAACATTTAATTATAAAGAGGTCTTAAAATAAATACAACCCATAAGATCACGGAGAAGAAAGAAAAGTAACAACCCTGTTATTTCCTATTAACACCAAAAATACCATCTTAGTACACAGATTTAATAACATTTTTATACTATTAACAAGCTGCAACACAAAATTCATTATACAGTGTGGCCAAAATAAAATTGTTTTTAATTTATGAGGGAGAAGAAACTCCTGGATGTATAAAATTTCACAGATAAATGCCAATATACACGATTTATATACATGTCACATGTTATATTATTCCCAAACTACATTTGGTGAACCTAATTAGCTGATCCCAATTTAGTGGGTTTGCAGTATTTATACGAGTTCAAAGACTTATGCAGAGTTAAGCTTTTACAATTCAGATCACAATTATACATGAAATATTTACACAAACATTAAAATAACCTTATTAAATACTGTTTGGGAGGGAAAAATGTAAGATTTTCGATATATATGCAAACATTATCAAGAGCAGCTTTATAAATGCTTTTTATGTTTTTTCTTTAAAGAATAGAAGATTCATTTCCCAAAAAATAAGGTACCATTTTAGAATTTTTTTATAAGTGTATAATTGAATTCACATGGAAGGAAAATACTGGATGAAATAAAGAATATGAGACATTCAAGGTTAAAATGCTTTCAGTTACTTATATCTGAAATAAGACAATGACAGAAACTGGGCTTTCAAATACTGTTGTTTTTTCCTTTAAATGTAGACCAAGTAGTATATAGCCTATTTTATTTTAGGACACAGTTTCTTTGAAAAGAGAACATACTTGTAATTAAATTTCTGTAAATAGATAAATGACAAAAATTTCCAGAGCACTGTCTTCAAATGAATTCTTAGCAGAAAGATTAAGGGTTCTCTTTAAAAAACAATTTAGAAATCTTGCTCCCAGGCAAGTAACTTCACTTATGTCCTTTGTTTTTTCCCAGTCTAAGTACCGTGTATCTGTAAGCATATATATTCGCCATCTTCTATTTTGTGTTATCTAGAAAGTTGGTAGATGATGCAATAGTGTATGAATTTTTAGGAGAAAACAATCCCTACTGGTTTACTACCTAATTCCTATAGTATGTGGAATCTATTAGCACTGTAAACTAATTTATAAAATATAGGCTTCAGAAAAACTGTCTTGATAGCTTCCCTATCAATCCATTGCCTATTATTCAACAGGCTCAGAATTATCTCTGAAAGGAATGGCCAAATTTCTCAACAGCCTGGCATAGCAATGGTACTTGAATTACCTCTTTAAAGAAACAACACATCTATTAAAAAAACACTCATTATTCATGCTTGGGATATATCACATCAAATTACGAGGAAATGTCTCATGGCTCAAATTCACAAGCAATCCGTAAAAAGAAAATGCAGCATCTCTGCACACCACACTTCAGGAAGGAAAAGAAGTGGACCTTATTATTTTCATTAGAGAATGTCCAAAGTCACTTTAGAAGGTCATTAGTGGCAATTCTAAATACAAGGGAGCCTTATAAGGAAAATGTTTGTCTTCAGGGAATGGAAATGTTTTGTGGGGCATTCCTTAGCCCACAGCTGGCATGACAGGGGACTAGCTAAATGCTTTATCACACATCTGCATTTATATGGTCTTCCCCGTTAATAACAGAAAACATTTTTGTTCCTTCCAAATTGCTCTTGCTTCTATAGACAATTATATGCTAATTATTACTCAACAGAGAGCAAAACTGACAGTACTGCAAACACAACTGCAATTTAAGGAGCGAAAGAAATATGCTGGCAAGCTAAATGCTCACCCAAAAAGAAGTCCGCCTTTTGAAGTAATGGTTTGTGGCGAACACTGAAAAAAATAAGCAGACACAAAAAAATAGTCAAAGGTTTTGGTGCTCTCCCAATTATCATGTTTTAGGGATAAAGAGTGGTTTCTTTAAAGCAAAAATGTAATACTCCTATCTCATGCTGTTTCGTGTCATAAGGCTACTTACTGGGTGTCCAGATTTGTGTAGATTTGAAAGTAAGACAAAATTAACTGGAAGCTACCTGAAGCTGCCTCTGATCAGAAGTTGGACTTCAAACAAATTGGATTGAAAAAGTCCTTTCATGGCCTAGCAGAGTAAGTTTTTGTGCTTTATTTATTCATGGTTCGTTTGAGTTGAGAAAAAAAATTTTTTTTCTTTTAATATTTTCAGGTTAGAATCACAAGGGTCAAGTAATACACATATGAAGGCTTTCAAGAAAATGCTTGGTTTGTTCTAAAGAAGAGGCTGCTGATGGTAATTTGTTTGCTGCTGTGCAACTGAATGAGCTGGAACTGCCACTGGAAAGCCGGCCAGTTGTGGCAAACTGGAAGCAGCGTTCTGGTAAGATGACATATCCACAGACACCCCCATCTGCTGTGTATAAGCAGCTGTACCAGTAGCTGCCTGAAGGTTAGAGTTCTGGTTCATATAAGTAGGGTTGGAAACAGTGTCTTGTCCAGTGCTACAAACAAAATTTTAAAAAGAAAACCATATTTACTTTGCATTATCTAGGTCATGGTCAGAGATCAATCATCATGAAACAATAAAAATGCCTTTTTTATCTTTTGAAGTTTATATAATAATTACTCCAACTGTCCAACACTGTTAATATAATTTTTATATTTGGTGAGAAGAAAGTACTCATAAAAGAAACAAAATATAAGATTATAAGGCCTATTTAATTTTGTTTTCTCCAAAATCTCCTACTGCAAATATTTAAAAACCTTTTGAGGAGATGCAGATTGTGCTTCTCACAGTGGTATCCTTGGCCAGCTAAAATGAGCACAGAACCGCCCAAAGTACACCTGCAGACCGTATTCTCCCTTCTCGCAGCTCTCAATCCAACCCGGAGACCACCTCTTTTCCTCACATGCTCTATACTTTCCTTTGATAGGGCACTTTCAAAGCTGCCCCTGGTAACTTAACCTGAATCTCTACATAAAAATAATAAAGGCAGGGAGCACAGTGTAATCCACATAGGACCCTGAATCTACCCTCAAGATAGTCTTGACCTATAGTTTACTTATTAACACTACACCAAAACAAAAAAACAAGTTGAAAAATTACACCAAATTGCAGAACTTCTGCTTATTCCTATAATTACTATAACACACATTTTTTAAAAAAAGATATATAATTTCAAATTATACCAAATACACTGCTTATGAGGATTAATGTCTATCTCTCCAGTTTTTTTCCTCCATAATTTCTAGTATCAAACAGAATAACAAAATTTTACATTTTAACTGAACTAAACACCAATGTGAACAGGTTTACTTAATTTTGGGATAATATCTAAAATTTACACTCATGAAATTTGAGTGGGAAGACCTTAAAGATCATCTACCATGACTATACTGAATGAACATTTTGTATGGTTAAGCTGTTAATGGAAAGCAATATTTAAAAATCATTTGCACGGGGCGCCTGGGTGGCTCAGTTGGTTAAGCGACTGCCTTCGGCTCAGGTCATGATCCTGGAGTCCCTGGATCGAGCCCCGCATCGGGCTCCCTGCTCGGCAGGGAGCCTGCTTCTCCCTCTGACCCTCCCCCCTCTCATGTACTCTCTCGCTCTCATTCTCTCTGTCTCAAATAAATAAATAAAATCTTTAAAAAATAAAAAAAATAAAAATAAAAATCATTTTCAGAACAGAAGTGTTAGTATAAAAAATTAGGCCACAGGAGTGTCTGGGTGGCTCAGTCAGTTAAGCATCAGACTCTTGATTTAGGCTCAGGTCATGATCTCAGGGTCGTGAGATGGAGCCGCACATCTGGCTCCAAGCCCAGCATGGAGTGTACTTGAAATTCTCTCTCTCCCTCTGCCCCTCCCCTCCAGTGCTCTCTCGCTCTCCAAAAAAAAAAAAAAAAATTAGACCACAGATTCCACAGCTCAAATGCACTTGGGAATCAAGTAAAGTTTTGATATTCAGGAGTGCATGCAGATAAATATGCCTGGGACTACTTTGCTAGGCTGATTACAGCACTGTGCTAAGTATATCATGGGCTTGGTCCCTGTAAGGGACAGTTAGCTTTAGTTTGTCCCAGAGACCCAGATTATAAGCCATGTCTGGGCAACCATTTTAGTAGGGGTAGTAAGGAGCATTATGGACTAAGAGCATTATGGACTTCATGGCATTGGGAATGAGAAGTTCTACAACTTCATCTCAATTACTATTATTATAAAAAGAAAAGTCAATTTATTCTCATGAAATTCTGTGAAAATTTAGTGTATATAATTACAAAATTAACACAGCTCCCAAAAACTTACCTTAAATATGGAGTCTGTGCAGGCTGTGTTGTCACCGAGGAACTGACATTTGGAGGCAGAGATCTCAGTGGACCAATCTGATCTGGTCCTAGGCTGTAGCTTTGGGCAACAGTGACTTGGTGAATGCTTTGACCCATATAGTTTCCACCATGTGATTGAACTGGGTATGTCTATTAACCAAAGAGAAAAAGCTGACTCACTGATTTCCCAAACACCTATCTAACAATATATTTAATACTTTAAGAGACTTAAATAAAATTAAATGTTATAGTTCTTTGGGGAGCAATCTGGTTCTACCAATCCATCCACCCTAGTACAAAAAGTGGAGAGCTTCCAAATCACAGTGCCAAATCTTTGGAAATTTATGATTTACTTGATTGTTCTTTTATTTTGCAGGAGGTGGCATATTTTTAAGCAGCAGGCTGGAATCCATCCAGGTTGCCTATTACTCAGTAACATGTCTTGCTGCAAAGCCCCAGGAAACTACATACTCCCTTGAAGGGCAGCCCATCATCACTTCAAGTCACCAACCCAATGACAACCTTCTTCACCCCTATCCCAGGATGACTTATTCAACTCCTTCCTAAGAATGAAACTTGGGAGAATAAGAATAAATGGTATCAGGGCAGGGTGCAGACCTTCTCTGGCAATGTCTCCTTTATTTTCTGCCTTTACAACAAATAGGAAAAAAGTAAAGAAGATTTTTTGGTAAAGGAGATGTATCCTCAGGAAACAGCAAAATGGTCTAAGTTTCTTTGGATATTTTACATGCCCTAACTAATGTTCAGGGTAGTATCTCCTTTAAGAACAAGATCTACTATCTGCCTACCAATATAACAATGCAAACACTAAGTATCATACAGTAACTATCATCACTCCAGTTTTAAACAAATCTATTTGTAAAGCAAAGACCATGGAGGGGCACCTAGGTGGCTCAGTCGGTTAAGCATCTGCCTAGGTGGCTCAGTCAGGGTCCTGGGATTGAGGCTCATGTCAGGCTCCCTGGTCAGTGGGAAGCCTGCTTCTCCCTCTCCCTCTGCTGCTCCCCCTGCTTGTGTTCTCTCTCTGTCAAATTAAATAAATAAAATCTTAAAAAAAAAGACCATGGACATGAAAATTTAGCATGCTGAAGTGCCAAATCAACTTTAAGGTAGTTGCAATCATATCACCTCCTTGGCCAACATGTACCAACCCATTGACAACAGGCTGAGCCTGGGAATGGACCTCTTCTACAGTGCAGGGTTCCTGAGTAGACTTCACAGATTTAACTCATGGTGTGTTACTCCAACATTTTTAGGATGGAATTTTTTTTCTAATTAGAATAGGATCTTTGAATATTTTAAATGCTGTTATGCATGAATAGTATATATAGAAGTTATATGAAGAATCAGACAGAAAGCTAACTTTTTAGAAACCTGAATTATGCTTAGCAAAACAGATTATAAATAGTATGCAACTAAACACAAAAACCTGACATAGGAATGACAAATAGCCCTTTAGAGACACACAAAGAAGCAAATATAACAGTTCTATCATTCAATGGAGGAGACACTTCTATTTTATTCCACTTTCACAGTAGCCGCAAATAAACTCACTGAAAACAGAAGCAATACTAAATAAACCCCAGCTGTCTTTTGCACCCAGAAATCCTTTCTACCCTCATATGTAATGATTCTTTTCACCATTTTCCAAAAGTTCGGGACGTGGCATATTTGATAAATGCATCTTGTCTGATGTGACAGTTACCATAGAAACTCTTCTTTTTTACTTAACAATTATGTCGTGTCAAGTCATCTAGCTTATGCACCCACATTCTATCTTTTCTCCTTGGTGTCTCCTTCACACACTCCTTTACATATCAGTTCTCATAAATTAACATGAATTTTGTTCATCCAAATTCATTCTGAATTCAATTGCTAACTGGTTGAAATTTAAAAAAGGCTTTGGAATACTTGATAGTGATAAATGTAAGTATTCACTTCAGCAGGAAGCACAGAGAACGTGTAAAGTCCCGGGAAAAGAGGCTATTCATTAATGGCTTCTGGACCCTGAACTCACAGGCCTGCATCACATCCTTGTTGTGCTTGAATTCTTAACAATTTAAGTCACATCAAAGAAAAAATATATAGCATGATCTGAGGATAAAAGAAGTTCACTAACTAAAAAGCCTTTTACTAATCATGTAAGTCAAAGAAATCTTGACACATTTTTACTTGTGTTTTTAAGATTTTATTTATTTATTTATTTAACTGACAGAGAGAGAGAGAGAAGGAACACAAGCAGGGGAAGTGGGAGAGGGAGAAGCAGGCTTCCCGCCAAGCAGGGAGCCTGATGCGGGGCTTGATCCCAGGACCCTGGAATCATGACCTGAGCCGAAGGCAGTCCCTTAACCCACTGAGCCACCCAGGCGCCCCATTGACAGCAATTTTTAAAAGAAATGTTAAATCTTGCTTGTTGAGCAACAGGAACAGCATTGGTACCTCATCTAGAGGACTTTCAATAGGTCAGGCACTGTCCTAAATTAGAGGACTTGAACATTTTACTTAAAGGATTTATGCTTTATATTTACAAAAGCAAATGAAGAACCAGAACTCCCATCATCTATTTAATGGTCTCTTTGTTCATGTTAAAAATGAACTAAAATTATTTATGAAATAGCCATATCTAATTTGTCCTGGTGAATGCTAATTGTTTAGCCCATATTTGGACCAACAAAGATGAATTTTATGATTTTATTCATGGACCATAGAAATTTTAATACTAAGCTTTAAAACATTTTTTTGAATTTAAAACTTTTTTCTAATTTTGAAAAATGTTCTCAAAAATATGCTCACCTGCACTGGAACCCCAGCTGATGAAGGTGGGTAATGTGCTGGAGGATGGAGCTTTGAATAGACTGGATATACTGGTGCTTCATTCACCAACTTGTTATATAGTTCCAGGGCTTCCAAGACTTTTACATTCAATTCAGACAATTCTGAATGCTTCCTGATAGAGAAGAAAAGCACTGTAATATTCTTCAATGCTTTTAAGCATGCATTTAGGAGCATAAATTACTTTTTAAATTTAGCACATTTCCTATTCATATTTTAAAAGGTTCTTTATATACAATGAAAGAATATTTACCATGGGAAAATGGGAGGAGGAATTCCTTAATTCTCATAATAACTAGGCTGATAGGACTTCATAATATTAGGGAAAGTCCCTTCCACACCTCATAAAAATTCAGTCAGTTCGTAATTTTGGTGCTAGGACAATTCTGTTTCACATGTTACAGGCTTCTGTTGAAAACTCAAATACAAAGCAAAATAATTTCTCAATTTTGGAAGAGCCCAAGCCTTAATTAAAATCTAAGTAGAAGAAAGTACTCAGGCAAGGTCAGGAGCCTGCTTTGAAGCACGATATGACTGAAATAAAAACACACTCATAAACAAAATCATACTTTTTCATTTGCTTATGTACATTAAAGAATCAAATGAAAAAAATCTTAATAATTATCCTAGAAAATGCAAATAAAAACAATTAAAACATAAACTAGTCCCTATTGTTCTTGTTTGTTGGTTTCTTTTGAGAAGGTGAGTGAAATCAGATACTTTGTTGTATAAATAACAAATCCAAGTAAGAGCATTTTTCAAATTTGCCCAAGGAACTCCAGAGCAAATCCTTCTGACTTCGTACAATTTTGTCTATTCCCCTGGGGAGTAATAAAGAACTCCCATTGCAACTGACAAGTTCATACCAGTTAAGTGTCCACTTCATGTGGCACCCACGGCCTGTTTATTAAATGTAGCTCTTTTTACATACACACAGAGAGGCTCAAAAGATAAGCAACAGAGGCCGACGACCAGACACAGGACTACCAAATAAATGACCTGGACTGAATCCTATCAAGACTTGTCACCTTTCCTCTATAATGTTTCCTTTATAATATTATGTCTGAAACAAACAAAAAGGTGCTATTTCCTCTCTTGCATGTGTGACTATATAAAGCAGGTCAAACTCTATTTTCAGAGTATCATTTATAAACCACAGAGAAAGCTTCAGAAATTAGTGTCCATGCTAACAAAGGTGTGACTAAGAAATGACCATAGGCATTTGGTCCACATAACCCAGTATACTGATGAAACACCAGAACACAGAAATCACCTTCAAAGATTCGAGACATTACCCCAAAACAATTAAAAAATTTTTACTGAACTGTGCCCAAACACAATACTAGCACAAAGAAAATGGAGCAGAAGGTGTAGTTTTCTCCTTCAAAGAGACTTCAATCTATTAGGTAGACAAAGCTAAGCACATGGAAAACAGCAAGCAATATAAGATGGCATATAATTGAATCCAAATTTATATGAAATAGGTAAGGAACAGAAGAGTTTAGAAAAGTAGACTAGTTTGGGTGGTGGTAGACTGAAAAGGCTCTATGGAGAAGCTGGGACTTAAACTGGCACCTGAGGAAGGATGGATAGGCCCAAGCAAAAAAGGAAGACTAAGTCAGGTCAGTAGGACAGTGTGAATTAAGACAGGCAAAAGGAATGAGAAGGGTACACAATGGAAGAATGAAAAGGGCAATTTCATCAAGGTGGTAGAAAACGATTTTTGGAGGGCAGGAGGAAATAAGATTAGAATAGTCTGGAACAGGGGCTCAATCGGTCAAGCATCTTACTCTTGATGTCGGCTCAGGTCATGATCTCAGGATAGTGAGATCCAGCCCTGCCACTATCTAAAAAAAAAAGAAGAAAAATCTGAAACATTGTTAAGTTCAGACCATGGATCTCTCTTCAATACATCTATCTAAACTTTCTTGGAGTCTATTACATGTTTGCCCAATATAATTTCTTAGTGTGATAAATGCTAAAAAATCTCATTCCAAACAATGACGATAGAAAATAAATGTAAATTTTTTTTTCTGACAGCAAAGTTGTTTTTCTTATTAGGAAAAACAAATCGATAATGACCCATTCAAGGGAAAAAATGGTATTTTATTCATTTCGGAATGCTTGACAAGGAATAAATAGTCAATAAAAATTTGTTGAAGAACAGCAAGCATTTTCCAGAATAGGAGCTGCATCTGTAGTCAGTAGCCATGGAACAGAAAATGCCAGCTGGCCTACTCAGAAACTGAAATTGAAGAACTAACAGGTGAGCTGTGACTCAAAAAATTAACTCGTATCAGAAACGGTCACTCTGATTTTTAACTGTGCTAGACCTGTTTCTTTGAAGATATTCTTTTTATCAACAAAAATAAGATTATACTGTCATATCCTCTTTTTCATGACATAGTATAGTATCTTTCCATGTCAATAGATATTTATCATTGACAATGCTTTTTACTGTAGAATGTATAGAAGTGTAATTTTATCTTAAAAATCAATCTCACACTGAAAGGCATTTTAGTTACTTCCAATTTTGTTGTTATAAATAATACTGTGAAGAATACTCAAAGAAGTAAATCTTTGCATATATCCTTATATATTTAGTATGGGCCTGAATTTGCTGGGTTAAAGGATACGGACTATTTTTAAGATCCAGAAAGGTTTATAATAATTGTACTCCTAGCCACACTCCTAAGGTAATACTGATGTTTTCTTTCTAATCATTTCCAGTTTGATTATTCACTGACCCATCAATATCCTTGCACTGAAACCACAGTAAATGTGTATGTAGATATTTAATGCTTTCTCCAAAATAAGAATATGAAACTACATTTCATTTCATTAATTTCTGAAAGGGATTTGTTTTTCACTTCTGTAGAAAATATAAAGGATTTATAAAAAAACATCTTATGGAAAAAGATTATAATCTTCGGTGACTAGAAAAAATCTTGCTGCTACTACTCTTCTCTGGCAAAGGCAGATACGAAGTAAAGTAATTCCTGTTCTTCTTGTGCGGGTTTTGTTTGTTTTTTTTTTAAGATTTTATTTGACAGAAAGAGCATGAGAGAGAGAGAGAACAAGCAGGGGGGACAGCAGAAGGAGAAGCAGGCTTCCCGCTGAGCAGGGAGCCTGATTCGGGGCTCAATCTCAGGACCCCGGGATCATGACCTGAGCCCAACGCATTTCACTTAACTGACTGAGCTGCCCAGGTGCCCCATCTTCTTGTGAGGTTTGATACAGTAGTTCAATAAATAGAATCTAGAAAGGGATGATGATGGAACACAAAAGCCTTATCCTTGTCTTCCATTCACTACGGCTTCTCCCTGTAACTTCAAACAGGAAGCTGAAGAAGCAGAAAAGTCAGAAATAAATGTAAAGCTCAAAATGCTGAGTCTATCCTTCAGTGCTGCTGCTGTTTCTAAGGAAGAGTAAGACTATGTGGGATAAGGAAATTAAAAACACAAGAGAAATACAGAAATACAAGGAAGAAAAATGAGGGGAGTATGTGTATTGGATTTAGCTTTACAAACACAAGGGAAATCTTTTTTTCTTTTTTTTTTTTCCCCTAAAGATTTTATTCATCCACTTGACAGAGAGGGAACACAAGCAAGGGGAGTGGGAGAGGGAGAAGCAGGTTTCCCGCGGAGCAGGGAGCCCAATGCAGGGCTTGATCCTAGGACCCTGGGATCATGACCTGAGCCAAAGGCAGACGCTTAACGAATGAGTCACCCAGGAGCCCCAACACAAGGGAAATTTCATTTGAAAGTTTTACAAATATTACTTCTCATCACATAACAAGACCCCAGTTTTCATTCTGTGCTCTATTCAGCTTTATTCCTCATTACTCATTATCCCTCAGTTCCAGCCCAAGTAAGAAAATGAAGACTGGTACCGTAATAGCAAGAGCCCATGATTCTAGGTATACTATACTGCCATAGGGGAAAAAATGCTACCAAAATAAAAAGTACCAGCTTGCTATTTGTTTGTAAGAGTTTTGGAAACTGAGAGACAATTTCAACAGATTGAACAGTTCCACAAAACTTCTTAAAGTTCTGCCAAAAAACAAGTAATCCATAAGAAAACTATACTTGTTGGGGTGCCTAGGTGGCTTAAGCATCTGACTCTTGGTTTCAGCTCAAGTCATGATCTTGCTGTCCCAAGACTGAGCCCCACATCAGGCTCTGTGCTCAGTGCAGAGTCTGCTTCGATTCTCTCTCCCTCTCTCTCCAGCTCATGTGCTCTGTCTCAAACAAATAAATAAAATCTTTAAAAAAACAAAGAAAGAAAGAAAACTATACTTGCTATTCCCTGCACAAAGAATCTCACCTATCAATCTCTTCAAGTTTTTCATCTATCATTGGGCCCATCTGTTGGCAGATATCTGTAAATACAAAAATAATTTTGAACCTTGAAACTTAAACCAGTTCAAATCAATTTCGACAATTTTTAACAATGGAGCACACCGATATACAACACCATGCATAATACAAAGAAAATGAGGTGTATGTTAGAGAAAGGACTATAAAAGACCTAATTTTAATACTATTCAGCACCAATATTAATATCTGTGACCAAAGGCAAAATCAAAATCAAAAGAGAAATCTGACCATGTTCTCTGAAGTACTAAGTTTACGACTGTGAATCTGGAGCTATCGCAAAACCTAGAAAACTATTATTAGCTAAGTAAATGAACTTGAGTCACAGTATATAAAATATATAATTGTGTACAGATTACATACGAGCATTTTCCAAGGACCTAAGCCATTTTAAAATTAAATATTTTGTGTTATTTCCAAATGTAAACACTGATAAAATGAATAGTGTAGTATCCTATATTCATAACCAGTTTCTTCTATAAAAAGATTTAAGATTTATCCATTTATCAGAGATTTTTCTCCCAAAGGATTAAAAAAAGGCAAAAAAACATTTGTTTCAAATTTCTTGGGGATTGAAAGGACATATCAGCATGCATCAAATGACTACATTACAAAGTTAACACCGATCATATATAATTTTGCCCTTTAAAATCATGATACAAGAGAATTATAAGAAAAATAAGAATTTCTAACACTTTGACTCAATTAATTTAATATGCTCTTATTCTTAATTCTGTCCTTTTTTGGATTGCAACTCTCTTCAGCCAGTATCACTAGTGGGCTTACAGAAAAATAAAGACTTCCTTCTTGAACATGATAGGCAGATTTATAACATCTTCCAAGTTATGTGTTTACTATTTTATTACACTAGTCTGTTTCCCACCAGAGATCTCTAATTTCTAAAAGCAAACACAAGGCAGAAAGACATTTAAGACATTAGCTAAAATATTAAATGACATTAAAGTAATCTCTAAGGCTCACTAAGTACCTTCTAAATCCAAGAGGTCTTGGGAGTCTGGTTTTGAATCTGTTGGATCTATACTCTGGAGTACCTGCAGGGCTCTATCCATCTTATCCTAAAAAAGTATAAGGACACTTAGAAACTCAAAAGCTTTCATTTCAATGACCATAAAAATTACTCTTTCCAAGCATTCTCAAGGATAATAGATTTTTAAAGTATTGATAGTTTAACTATTAAACAAAAGAAAAACTCTACCTCATCTATATAAACAGGCTCAGGCTCTGATTTCTTAATTTCCTCCTCCTCCTCATCAATTACATTCAATTTGTCCACAGCTGCTATGGAAACAAAGTAAACTTTAAGTTCCTCAGCATTTACTTTGGTATTTTAGTCACTAATATGTAAATAGCCTGTGATTATCCATAAGAAAAAAAAGGAAACCCTTTAGTCATCACATTTCATAATTAATATACGTTATTACATATGTTCATTCATTCATACCACAAACATTTATTAGCCCTTACTATGTGCCAGGCATTGGAAATACATCAGTGAATAAAACAGCAAGAATCTCTGCCTTGATGGAACTTACCTTCTAGTGGAACAAGTGAGCAATATTAATGGGAACTGTTATTCTAGGCATTTTCTGAAAAACTGAGTGTTACCACTAGGGTGAATATATAAGACAGTAGAGTGTAATCTGAACAGCTAAATTCAGAGTTAAATATATGAGCTCCTTCTACACTTTCCTTGCTATAAAAATGTATTTCCCAAGGGGCGCCTGGGTGGCTCATTCGTAAAGCATCTACCTGCGCCTCAGGTCATGATCCCGGGCTCCTGGGATCCAGCCCCGCATCGGGCTCCCTGCTCAGCAGGAAGCCTGCTTCTCCCTCTCCCACTTCCCCTGTTTGTGTTCCCTCTCTCACTGTGTCTCTCTCTGTCAAATAAATAAATAAAAAATCTTAAAAAAAAATGTATTTCCCAAATGAACAAAAAAATACTCGATTTCATCTTCAAAATGAAAAAAAAAATACTCAATTTCAACCTAACTTTGATTAATAGTTTTAAAGCAACAGAAAACAAAAAAACCCCCACCTTTCATAAAGAAAAGGTTGAAAAATAATTTATAAATGTACATATCCAGAAAACAATTTAATGTTCACTGGCGTGTTGCTGTAATGTACTATATTTTAATAAAGTAAATTTTGATAAAAAATAAAATTATAATAAAAATCTACCTTGCCTCTAATCCAAAAATCTGTTTGCTCTCCAGGCCACGTGAGAGCCTTCAATGAAGACATCGTGTTCTGTCTGAAAAGTACTTAAGGTTTCCAATAAAATGTATACCCCTCAGGAAAAAAAAAAATCTCTATAACCAAAGGATTTTTAAGTCCCAACAGTTAGCCACTTACTTCAAATATTTGCCTAACTTTCAGACAGGTCCTAAGGAGCAGAGCTCAACATAACATGAGGATATACTGAAAAGCCAGAATAGTTTTTACTTTTAAAACCACAGCTCAGGGGGCGCCTGGGTAGCTCAGATGGATAAGCGTCTGCCTTCGGCTCAGGTCATGATCCCAGGGTTCTGGGATCGAGCCCCGCATCGAGCTCCCTGCTTGGCGGGGAGCCTGCTTCTCCCTCTCCCTCTACTGTTCCCCCTGCTTGTGCTCTCTCACTCTCTCTATCAAATATATAAATAAAATCTTTAAAAAAAATAAAAAATAAAAAAAATAAAATAAAACCACAGCTCAGGTGCTCTAGCCTACCCCAAGGGGTAATTTCTATAAAGGATCCCCTGAGCATGGTCTTACGAAGTTATTAAAAACAGCGTCTCCTTGGGGCGCCTGGGTGGCTCAGATGGTTAAGCGTCTGCCTTCGGCTCAGGTCATGATCCTGGAGTCCCGGGATCGAGTCCCGCATCGGGCTCCCTGCTCGGCAGGGAGTCTGCTTCTCCTCCCTCTGACCCTCCTCCCTCTCCTGCTCTCTGTCTCTCGTTCTCTCTCTCTCAAATAAATAAATAAAATCTTTAAAAAAAAAACAACAAAAAAAACAGCGTCTCCAACTTTCACAATACTTAGAGCGTCAGACTAGAGGAATAAAAAGTATAAATACTGGCAAAGTACTCAGTCTTTAAATGAGTCTTAAAGTCTCTCAAGTTTACTTTAACTGAATGCCTCAGTCCACCCATACAAAGATGATGTTCCCCACAATGCACAAAGCTTTCACAATTTAAGTTTTTTCTCTAACACCGATAATACAAACTAGCACTGACATGTTCTGCAGTGAGTCAGTATAAGTACATCTAAGAGCAGACTGGCTGACTTTAGAATCATGGCTCTATCACCTACTAGCCACATAAACCCTCAGCCTCAGTTTCCTTATCTGTAAAATGGGGTTAACAGAAGAACCTATCTCAAGAGTTATGAGGATTAAATGAAATAGTGCAAGCCAATGACTTTGCAAAATACCTAATAAATGAATACTCAAACACCAGTGAACTGTATTATTTCCGATCATGAGCATCATTAGTAATACTATTAGCTGTTCTTTACACTCAGCAACCCCCACCTTTCTGCCTGCATAACAAATGGAAGCTTTCTCTGCATGGTTGACAGCAGAAGATCTGAAGCAGGAACCCACTGTCTTAATTATACTGTTTTATTATTGCTTCAAGTTCCCTAGGATCAAATCAAGGTGAGGAAAAATTTAAAATTTAGGAGTACTCCTAACCCTTGTAATCACATTTGGCACTTGTCAACCAGCCCCCACCCCGCCACCTACTCCCTTTGATACTGTGGTTCAGTGATGAATAAAACCAATATTCTTTATACTGAAGATTCAAACTGCCTCTTAAACCATAATTAGGTTGAATTAAATATCTACATGGTCATCACAGATTGTTTTATGCCTTATATGGAATTATGCACATTAATTCTCAGAGTTTAAAATAAAATCATAAAAAAATTAGTTCTTGGAATTGACTTGGAATAAGTTAACCCTTTAATTTGGTAAGAAATTAAACTGTACTGTCTATAAATAATTTAAAACAGAGTAAAATGCCAATCTACTTTATATTCAAAATTGAACCAGGGCACCTGGCTGGCTCAGTCAGTAGAGCATGTGACTCTTGATCTCAGGGTCATTAGTTCGAGCCCCATGTTGGGCATAGAAATTACTTAAAAAAACAACCATAAAACTCAAGTGTAAAAAACTTTAATAGATTTAATCTTCCCTAAAATTTAACTTACCTGACTCAGACTCTATGTTTAAATTAGTTGTTACAAAATTAGATGGGAAGAGTCCTATTCCTCTGTGATTTTCTCCTTTCCACCAATTGGCATCACTGAAAATACAGTACAAAAATGTCATTTGTTCTTCTACATTTCAAGTACATTAGCAGCAAGAGGAATTAAAATAAAAATTAAATTTAGCCTACTCTGAAAATACTAGTTCATATCCAACTATATTTAAAAGTAGTTCTTAATAAAAGATACAGAAAAGCACAAGTAAAGCAAACATCCACATTCCCATATTTAAATTTAGAACGAATTAACAAGTCATAGCTGATTTTGGGCTTTAAAAAAAAATTATCAACAACCCCAAGTCCCAACCCCACATCCAACCTACCAAACCATTACCTAAAGCTGGTATGTAGCCTTCCTATGAGTGTATTTTCATTTGTTTACATACACCTATGGCAAAGTTTATATATATATATATATATATATATATATATATATTAATCATTATAGATTTTTACATTTTATATGTTAATATTTTCATATCTTGTTTATCCCTTTTTTTTTTAAAGATTTTATTTATTTATTTGACGGAGAGAGACACAGCAAGAGAGGGAACACAAGCAGGAGGAGTGGGAGAGGGAGAAGCAGGATTCCTGTGGAGCAAGGAGCCCAATGTGGGGCTCGATCCCAGGACCCTGGGAGCATGACCTGAGCCGAAGGCAGCCACTTTACCAACTGAGCCACCCAGGCGCCCCTTGTTTATCCCTTTTAAAGACCCATCATCCGAATACAGCATATTTGATTTATCCATCCCCATACAGATGGACACTTAAATATTTCCAGTCTTTCACTTTATAAAGACTGGTGTAATGATTATTCTAGATTCTAGGGCACACAAGCAACAATACTTGAGGTTACTCACAGATGTGGACTTGCTGGGCCTCAGGATAAAAACATTTTCCATTTTACCAAATACTGCCAAATAGTCTTCTTAAGTGCTTATGGCAATGCACCATCTTCCTTCCCTCAGCAGCATGTGAGAATGTCATTTTCCCTCATGCTTGTTAACTGTCCAAGCAACACTTGATATCAGACAGGAGAGAGATCATATCTCAAGGCTATGCTCATTTGCACTTCCTGAGCATCCACATGTTTTGCCGGTCATTCAGACTGCCTCTTCTATGAACTGCTTGTTCATGTTTTCTGTCCACTTTTCTTTTCCACTGGGCTATTTATCTCTTTTCATGGATCTGTAGTTCTTTATATATTCTGGATAGCAACTGTTTGAATTATGCAAATACTTTCTCTCAAACTGTCACTTGTCTTTTAACGTATGTTCATAGTTTCTTTTACTGCATGGTGTTTTTTGTTCCATGTAATCAAATTTTAGCATTCTTTTATGGTTTATAGTTGTTTTTTTTTTTAAGATTTTATTTATTTATTTGACAGAGAGAGAGACAGAGAGGGCAGGAACACAAGCAGGGGGAGTGGGAGAGGGAGAAGCAGGCTTTGTGCAGAGCAGGGAGCCTGATGTGGGACTCGATCCCAGGACCCTGAGATCATGACCTGAGCCGAAGGCAGACGCTTAATGATGGAGCCACCCAGGTGCCCGGTTTATAGTTTTCTTAAAAGAAATCTTTCTTGGGTCCCTTCGGCTCAGGTCATGATCTCAGGGTCCTGGGATCGAGTCCCACATCGGGCTCCCCACTCGGCAGGAAGCCTGCTTCTCCCTCTCCCACTCCCCCTGCTTGTGTTCCTGCCCTCTCTGTCTCTCTGTCAAATAAATAAATAAAATCTTTAAAAAAAAAAAAAGAAATCTTTCTCTATCCCTAAACTCCCAAATCTGTTTTCTAATATACTTAATAGTTTTAGGTTTTCTTTCTTATCTCTCCCCCATGTTTAAGTCTTCTTTTTTTCTTAAAGATTCATTTATTTTAGAGACAGAGAGTGCATGTGTGTGCAAGCATGGGGAGGGGCAAAGGGAGAGGGAAAGAGAATCTCAAGCAGACTCTGCATTGAGCGTGGAGCCTGACACACAGAGCTCGATCCCACAATCCTTAGATCATGACCTAAGCAGAAACCAAGAGTTGGAGGCTTAATCGACTGAGCCACCCAGGCACCCCACCCCATGTTTTTTAATTCATTTGGAATGAAACCATATGTACTACGTGAAACTGAATCAAAGTTTTATTTGTACTATATAAAGAGCCATTCATCCCGGCAAAAATTTATTGAATAGCACATCGTTTTTTCTACTGATTTAGGATATCCTATCTTTCAAACAGCAGGCTGCTATCTGTTCATGGGCAGATGGATCTGGATTCCATTCTGTTGAACTATCTATATACTTATTTACTACAGCTTATTAATAGGCCTTGATACTTGGCAGGGAAAGTACCTTCTCTTGAATACTTTCATATCTCCATATTAATGTTAAAATTAAAACGTTTTCAAGGTCTCTGAAAATAAGTCCTATTGGGATTTTAATTAGAAATGCACTGAATTTATGCATTAATATGGGAAAAATGAAATCTTTACAACATTAAAGTTTTCTTTACCATGAATATGGTATCTCTCTCCATTTATATTTAATATATTTGAGGGGCGCCTGGGTGGTGCATTCAGTTGAGCATCTGACTCTTGGTTTCAGCTCAGGTCATGATCTCAGGGTCCTGGGATCCAGTCCCGTAATGGGCTCCACACTCAGCACAGAGTCGGCTTGGAGTTCTCTCTCCCTTTCTCTCTGCCCGTCCCGCTCGTGCTGTCTCTCAAATAAATAAATCTTAAAAAAATAAACATACTATATATACTTATATTTCTTTATATCTTTCAAATAATTCTGTAACTTTCTCCATAAAGTCCTCACATATCTTTATTAGATTTATCCCTAGATCATTTATAATTATTACTAAGGAGAATGGCAATTTTTTTCTATTACATTTTCTAAAGAGCTGTGATTAAAGTACCCACTGATTTTTGTATGTTGAGCTTGTATCCAACAACCCTGATGAACTCTTACCAATTTTAATAGTTTGTCCATTGAGTCCCTTGGATCTTCTATATGGATAATCATAGAATCTAGAAATGATAATTTTGTCTATTCCTTTCCAAAAATTTGACTTATTGAATAGACATTCCTAAAAATGAAACTTCAGGATGAATTAACTCCTAGGACTCTGAAACATCATTTCATTTAAAAAGTACCACAAAGATGTGAGCTATATATCACCCAAATTCTTAAAACCAGAAAATAATTGACGTATTGACAATTCTTATGTCTGCAGATATCTATATAAAATGAGAAATTCTCTTACATGCTTTTTTAAATTAAACATTCCATTTTAAAAAGGACAGCTGAACTCAGAGGAATTTTTATATAAAACCAGAAAACCCAACCTGTGAAATGGACATGTGGGTTTTATTTGAACCTATCAACAATTTTATCTGTAGCCTTCTCCAGTGGTCCTACTAATGTAAGATTATTTCCCTCCCAACCAGTACTACAAACTCCCTGATAAAGCATAAAAGTAGGCAAAACAACCAAATGCCATGTCAAAGCATGATGACTCCTTCCTAGCCCTAATCCAGCTCTATCTACATTCTCTCCATGGACAATCTTTTGATTCTTTGGAATGTTAATGACACAAAGTACTGTTCAATTTTAAATTTCTAAATTAAGGCAATTCAGCACTATAATTTTACATAAATTGTTTGATAATTAAATGCAGCATTTATATTTAGAGCTTTTTATATTAAGAAAAAGAATAAATCACAGCTGAAGTGAGTGAAAAGTGATAAAGACAGAAACTTTACTATCAATTAACTGATTATACAGCTAACACTTATGAAAGCCTACCAAAGAGGGGCCAAGTGACATCAGGTTAAACACTGAAGTTACAAAGCTAATGGAAACAGTTTCTGCCCTCAAGAATGAAAATCTAGTGCGGTATTTTTCAACCCTCCTGTACCAACTAAGAACATGTTACCTTGCTTTACCTTGTGGGATTTGTTTTCTCCTTCCCCCTTCCTCCCACCCAAGGAAGTGCTGACCCTCTTCAGAATCATATAGCCGGAGAGACATATGTAGAGATGTGACTGCAGTACAGTACGAGCAATGCTATTATGTGCAGGGAGCTATAGCAGCACAGAGAAAGAACTTCTAACTATTGGAAACTAACGACAGAGAGTAAAGGCTGCTCAGAAGACGTGAAATCTGCATGGGTTTTGGATTAAACTGGCATTTGCTAGGAAGAAAAGGAAATTAGGGCTATGGAAATATAAATGACATCTGCTCTGCTGCCATTAAAATAAATGAAAACCTGAGTCTCTCTTTTAGGCTACTGACTTCTCAAATAAAACAACTTATTTGCTGACTTTTGTTTTTTTAAGATTTATTTATTTATTTGAGAGAGAGAGGGAGATTCCTCAAGAGAATCCCAAGCAGACTCCCCACTAAGTGGGGAGTATGACGTGGAGCTCAATACCACAAACCATGAGATCATGACCTGAGCTGAAATCACAAGCCAGACACTTAACTGAATGAGCCACCCAGGGGTCCCTTTGCTGACTTTTGTAATGACAGTGGCTCAAGATTAACTGATGCCTTTTTTATGGATATGATAATCATGTGAAAAACCACAAACATACAAATAATAAACCTGGAAATCTTGGTAATCTTGTGGGGAGGTTGTTTCCTTAAAATACCTTTTTAATTTAGGGAGCCAATCCTACTTGATTATTTGAAAGAGTACATAAAGAACAAACAAGGAGTGGTGAGATAAAGCTAAAAATGTAGAAAGTGAAAAGGTGGTTTTGTTTTTTCTTTTTTTGGTATATTCTGTTAATAAGAAATGTGTGCCTTTTCTATTAGTTCTGTGTTTCTTAAGCTGAGGTCCAAGAATGATGTATCTTCAAGGCACTTCAAATTCTACATATGAAAATTTTAATTTTATGCTTTCATTTCCACAGCAATATAAAAACAATGAATACAGTCATATTCTGGATCACCTAGATGATCTCTTTAACTGAAGACTGCCATTTAACTTTAGGACCCAAGTTTGCATTTGTGCTTAAAAATCTTGCCAGTGATAATCTATCACCCAGAATGACAACATTTAACCTACAGGTATTAATGAGCATATCTATAGAACTTTAAGATTGGGGTATCCTATCATTAAAATGACAGCAATCAATCTACATATTCCATCATATTCATGTTGAATCCTCCTAGAAGTTATAAAGAAAAAAGTTCTCTTTTGCAGTGTTAAGTCTCAACTGAAAATACTTTTATATGAGTCTAAGTTGTTAAATGACTTTGTGCTTAAACATGTGTGGAAAGACACATGCAGCACAGCAACATAACCCTTTACTCACTGCAAGCCTGTAGACTGCAGTAAGAGTATAGTGCCACGTGAACATCAATGATGTCAAGGGATACATTCGGTACTCACAACAGGTACAAAAGAAAAAGTCAGAGATTTGAGTTATCAAAACACAGGGTGGTACAGGGCTGCTGAAGGTAAGTGATAAAGTACCTGTGCCATTAATCAGTACTCTACTTACTTACTTGTAAGTAGCAATTTAGTTTATTTTTTTAAAGACTTATTTATTTTAGAGACAGCGGGGAGTGGGGGAATGCGCAAGGGAGTGTGCATGAGTGGGAGGGGTAGGGGGAGAGGAAGAGAGAATCTGAAGCAGACTCCACAATGAGCACAGAGCCTGACTTGGGGCTGGAACTCATGACCCTAGGATCACAACCGGAGCCGAAATCAAGAATCAGTTGCTCAACCAACTGCACCACCCAGGAGGCTCCAAACAGCAATTTATTTTAGAATATTTTCTCACTACATAAAACACTCAAAATTTGTATCTTAGAGCAAAAACTACTCATATTGTAGTTTAGTCTCTATTCACTTCACAAATTCAATTTTCTAGTTGTATAGGAGTACCTGAAGTATAAGCCTAAGTTCTTTTGTGAATATTCTAACTAAAACTACACTAAGAAGCCTGACATTTCAGACTCTGTGTTCAGTCTACTGAACTACTTCTGCACCTTAATATTTATTTACTCTCATTCAGGGATGTGTTCCACTCCGAATGATTATTAAAAAAAAAAAAATTTAAAGAAGAAAAATGATTACTTTCTTGACTGCCTAAGAGACCTTCTTTTTCTTATTCTCAATTTCTTGCAAAATTTTTCCTATCCCATCAAAACCAAAGTTCACCTGAAATGAACCCCCTGGTTAAGCCTTCTTTCCCAGATGCTGTACCTGGTACAAATCTGGTCGCTACTGGACCCCAACATTACCTCTTTCATGGCATTCACAATCTGTATTCCATACAAATATCTACAGAAATTTTAACTCTAGTTAGTCTAGATTTTAGAAGACAGAACTGTGTCCTCATTCATTTTTTATATAAACAGAGCCTATTACATAACATTTTCTTAGTAACTATTCACTGTGGGAAAGTAAAACCATTTTGTGTATCTACTCATTTAAAAACGCACTAGACTAATATATCCTTACTAAGTTATTTATAACAGATACCAAATGCATCTGCAATCTCTGTTCGCAGCAACAAGCTGTTAGGAGTCACCCTTGCTAAATTTCATCAACTTCTTTTAAAACCAAAGTAAAAAATAGAATTAGGCCCAATAGAGACAGATCTATCCTTTTTTTAAAAGTTGAAGTGTAGTTGGCATACAATATTATATTAGCCTCAGATATACAATAGATCTATTCTTTACTATAACTTTAAATGATAGAGAAATTGTGAGGAAGAGTAGAGTAGCAAGTTAAGAATTGGGGAAGAACTGAGTGTAGCTTTTGGTTGCTTTTATCAGATAATATAGCTGGGGCGCCTGGGTGGCTCAGTTGGTTAAGCATCCGACTCTTGGTTTCAGCTCAGGTCTTGATCCCCGGGGTTGTGAACTCAAGCCCACCATTGGACTTTGAGCTGGGCGTGGAGTCAGCTTGAGATTCTCTACCTACTCCCTTCCTCTCCCTCTCTCCCGCTCTTAAAAAAAAAAATTAAAAAAAAAAAAATAATAATATAGCTGTATTTCTTCCTAAAGGCTGTTATTTTTGCCAGTAATTTTGATATACACAACTCCCCAATGTAAATGTATTCAGATGATGACATATTTATGCTTCACAACTGTGATAAGCAACATTATTTAATACATCTTTTATCCAAGATATAAAAAATACTACCAAATTTAACAAAATAAGGAATTCACATCACCTAGTCTAACTTTTATTTTAGAAAAAAATTAAGGTATGAAAAGGCTCTATTATGATTTAAATACACCAAAGTCAAAGACCTGAATATCCAGGATTCTAAATAAAGAATATTATACTTAATAACTTCAAAATATTCCAGAAATAAAGATATAAAACTTACCTGTCATCCAAAACAATAATAATTTCACCATGTTTAAAGGTGAGTTCATTGTCCTCAACGGCTTCAAAATCATATAAAGCTCTCACTTTCCTTGCAACTTTATTATTTAACTGAATTTCTGCAGATGGATATAAGGATTTTGTTTCTGCATGCTGCTGCTTCTGTTCTTGCAATGATAATTCAATAGCTAATTTGAAAAATTGAAATGCAAGAAATGAAGAAGCCAGAATTAATTCTGATTTTTTTTAAAGTTTAATAATGTAATACTTAATAAGAATAAATGAAGTGAGTATTTTATTTGTCCAGTTAAATGCTAAATAGTTAACTTTCTTGGGACGTGGGAGGTCAGGGCAGAAAATCATGACTTTTTTTTTTTAAATAAAGTTTTTGCTCATTCCTTATTATCACAGTCTGTCATATACAGCAGCTATTATTTTTATAGCAAACAGATTGTGACATTATAATATGGGTAGCTTTCCATATAGGACAAGCCGTGAACATATTTCTGTGCTTGACTCATAACTTTGGCATTAAAGAAAAGGTGAAATGAAATCTCTTCAAAGGTAGGACATTAAATACATATTACTGACAAGGATTATGAATTAAATCAATATTGTATCATATCAATTGTTTTCCTTACTTTTCAGACCCTACTAGATTTGAGGTAAAATACTAAAAGTATACCCAGTTTGATTATAATTTTTATTTAAATAAATTGTTCTGGCAAGGATGTTTTAAGCAACACTAAATTATACATGCTTGAGCATTTACCTTTAGCTATGTCTTCATCTTCTTTGTTTTTGTTCGATGATGTACCATTCTTGGCAGCAGATGAGACAGTCTGTAAATGTATGAGTAAAATGAACACAGCCACCGTTTCAAAGAAAACACAAGCTCTATAATTACTTGCACATGTTAATTTTTTAAAAACTGATGAGTTTCTTTTAAAAGTGAAGTTCTTTGTAAAAATTTTAAGTAGCAGTTTTCAAATACTAAAACAAAACATCAGAATTTTCAAGAAAACATTATAAATTCACAAAGGGCACAAACTGGATTAGATTTTGCATCCATCTTAGTATCTGATACAGAACATGGCATACAGAAAGTACTTAAATACGAATCTCTCCTGATCGTACTTCCCTGATCTCAACTGTCCAAGGTCTCTTATTCAGTGAGGGGCATCAAGCTCCACAAGAAGCGGCAGCAAGAAGCCATGATAATTATTGAAGAGAGAGGGCGGACAGAGACAATGGGTGCAGTTCTAGGAATACACGTTAAGCTCTCATTTAGTATTCATTGTACTTGAATCTTGGTGCTTCTTCAGGCACAGTAGAGGACTTAGGAAGGTCATGTTTAAATTTAAAGGCACGCAAGACAGAGACGTCCAGGATTCTGAACCATCAACCAGTTCTTTAAACACAGGTTTTTGACATACGAAGACAGAGCAGAAAAATGCTTGCTTTCATTACTTGTAAGGTTTTTGTCCCCAAATCCTTAGTTCTGGTCAACTCTAAAGATTCTTTCTGTCTCTTTAGTCTACAGTCTAAATTAAAATAAAATATACATTTCTCGCCCTCTTAGTTTCTTTCCCTAGCCCGTATCCTAATATGAAGTGGAAGGCAAGAGGCACCGAAGCAAAACTCAAGATAGCGTTCTTCTCCCACACTTAAATAGCCCACTCTGTGACTCATTATCCCTACCTCCACCCCTGTCCTACTAAAGCTATTCCCTACCTCCTCAAATAAATTTCTAGTCTTATAGTTCCACTCATCTATATGTAAGCCATTCACTCCACGCAAATTCACTCTTCAACAAACAGGTCTTGAGGTTTCTCAATTCCATGAATTTGTTCGTAGCATTCCTTCCCCAATAGGACCTCCTCCCTCCTATCTATTGGAATACATTCCAGTCTAAAAATTCTACCTCTTTACCATCCCAGTCTGTAGTTACCTCTCTTCTGGCATCTAGTCTTTGTTACCCCTCCCTCATCCATATGTGTCACTTACAATTTAGTTATTTTTCCCACGTATATAGCTACCCTCCACATTTACTATAAATTTTTCTTTTTTCTTTTTTTTTTTTTTAGATTTTATTTATTTGCGAGAGAGAGAATGAGAGACAGAGAGCATGAGAGGGAGGAGGGTCAGAGGGAGAAGCAGACTCCCTGCCGAGCAGGGAGCCTGATGCGGGACTCGATCCCGGGACTCTGGGATCATGACCTGAGCCGAAGGCAGTTGCTTAACCAACTGAGCCACCCAGGCGCCCCTTGCTATAAATTTCTTAAACATAAGGGCTCCCTCATACATCTATGCCTTTTGCATGACTCTAGCCTTAAACAGATTATTTATCGCTGATTCACTTCTCAAAGTTCTGATATATAAAAGAAATTCCCTCAACAATTGAAACATCTACTAAATATAAGGCACTATCTCAGGCACCTGGAGAGGAGAGGTGGGAAGGGATGATTACGACAGACCTTGCCTAGTTTTTATATAAGATACATACCTTCAAAATAGTGTAAGGCCAACCACGGATCTAAATGAATCTCTTACCTGAGAACCTGCTGGAGGAAAGGTAATTCCTTCTTCCTTCATAGATTTAATAGTTGCAGATATTAGACTAAACTGAGGATCCTTCTGAAACTCTTCTGACCATTCCACCATTAAAGACTTAAGTTTTTCACATACTTTAGGATGAGCCTTTTAAAGGCAAGGCAAAGAAAGAAATAAAACTATGGTTAAAGTAAGTACTTGAATTATTTAACAGATTATCACCAAAATTCTCTTTAATTATACAAACATCAACAAAAGTCCACCAATCAATCCCTAGCCTCGATGA
Source organism: Mirounga leonina (assembly GCF_011800145.1). Taxonomy (NCBI): domain Eukaryota; kingdom Metazoa; phylum Chordata; class Mammalia; order Carnivora; family Phocidae; genus Mirounga; species Mirounga leonina. Next base: position 76,564,751 of record NW_023270377.1, on the reverse strand, counting down.
GTGCTTGATAAATGCCTGTTTTCGTTTTAAGATAGAGCTGTTTCTTGTAAAATTACCCTTTTAACATCAATTTCTAACTCTTACTATAATGACAACAGATCTTTTATACTCAGAGGTTATTTCTTCTATTTTTTTTTAATATGCTCAATATCAGATTAAGCTTTTTATATCAACTAAACTAAAATTCCTGGATTTTTGCCACTAATAGCAAGAGAAGCTTCAGAGTTTCTATCCCAAAGAAATCAGTAACAGAAACCCTATTGTGAAGCACCCCCAACCCTGCTCTAAAATAAAGGTCCTCTTTGCTTGTCATCTCTAGTGTGAATCAGTACAGCCGAGTGGTTGGTTTGGACTCTTAAGTTCTAGAAACCTGGATCTGAACTTCAGCCGTGCCACGTACTAGCTGCATGACCTGGGACAAGTTACTGAACTTCTCTCTAAGCCTCAGCTTCTGCATTTATAAAATAGGAATGACAAGAGAATCTAACTTTTAAGGGTTATTAAGAGCATTAAACAAGACAGTCCATGTAAAACCCTTAAAGCAGTGACTGTTTACTAACTCTAAATAAAGATTAGCTATTATCACAAGTATATATGCTTTGGGAAGGAAAACAGTTTTTGGTGCTACAAATGAAAACATCAAGTTTTAGAACAGAAAGTTTATTTCATTTCAAACTTAGCTAAAAGTGATTTCATTCATAATACAACTTTATTAATGCTATACATAGTTAAAATGACAGACAGTGTATGTACTTTTTAATGACTTAAATTTCTTCTCTTCTTAAAATTTACCTTATTTTTTATCACAGCACGTACTTCTGTTGCAAAATCACGGGAACATACTTCTAAATGAAATATCTTTCCACAGTTTGCCACACAAGCCCCAAGAAGCTATTAATTAAAATAAAAAATCAATATACAAATGTTGAGATATTATCTTACTTAACTTACTGAAATAAATACACATTTAAAATTTGGGTCAAATAATAAGCTGACTTTTACTTACAGTTAACGCCTGCAGAGCAACATGAGGAACCTTATGATTTACCCTTTTCATTATGGCTTTTAGGCAATCTTTTGCTCTAAGAAAAAAATGAAGAATATTAAGCATTTATTCAGAGTTTCAACTTAAACATTAAAAATATAAGGCATTCTACTATCAAATAACTTTAAATTTAAAAATAAAATCCTGGGGCACCTGGGTGGCTCAGATGGTTAAGCGTCTGCCTTCGGCTCAGGTCATGATCCCAGGGTCCTGGGATCGAGCCCCACATCGGGCTCCTGGCTCAGTGAGGAGCCTACTTCTCCCTCTCCCTCTGCCTCTCTCCCTGCTCATGCTTTCTCTCTCTCACTCTGTATCTCTGTGTCTCAAATGAATAAATAAAATCTTTAAAAAAAAAAAAATCCTGCAAACTTCACTTCATTAAAGGAATACATCTGTAAAATGATTCCACATAATATTTTGTTCATAGAACTGCGGAACTCTAAAAAAAAGGAGGAGCTTGTTGCAAAGGTTGTATATCCCATATCAAGAACCAAATAATTTCCTCTAAAAGAGAACACAGGCAGCAACCTCTTTGACCTCAGCTGCAGCAACTTCTTGCTAGACACGTTGCCAGAGGCAAGGGAAGCAAGGGCAAAAATGAACTACTATTGGGACTTCATCAAGATAAAAAGCTTTTCCACAGCAAAGGAAACGGTCAACAAAACCAAAAGACAACCGACAGAATGGGAGAAGGTATTTGCAAATGTCTTATCAGATAAAGAGCTAATATCCAAAATCTATAAAGAACTTATCAAACTCAATACCCAAAAAAACAAAAAAATCCAGTCAAGAAATGGGCAGAAGACATGAACAAACATTTCTCCAAAGACATACAAATGGACAACAGACACATGAAAAAATGTTCAACATCACTCAGCATGAAAGTAATACAAATCAAAACCACAGTGAGATACCACCATACAATGGTCAGAATGGCTAAAATTAACAAGTCAGGAAACAACAGATGGCGGGGATGTGGAGAAAGGGGCACCCTCTTACACTGTTGGTGGGAATGCAAGCTGGTGCAGCCACTCTGGAAAACAGTATAGAGGTTCCTCAAAAAGCTGAAAATGTAGTGATCCGAAGGGGAACCTGCGCTCTAATGTTTATAGCAGCAATGTTCACAATAGCCAAACTATAGAAAGAGCTTAGATGTCCGTCAACAGATGAATGGATAAAGAAGATGTGGTACACACACATACACACACACACAACAGAATACTACTCAGCCATCAAAAAATGAAAATTTGCCATTTGTAACGACATGCATGGAACTAGAGGGTATTATGCTAAGCGAATTAAGTCAATCAGAGAAAGACAATTACCATATGATCTCACTCATATGTGGAATTTAAGTAACAAAATAGGGGATCATAGGAGAAGAGAGGAAAAAATAAAACAAGATGAAATCAGAGAGGGAGACAAACCATAAGAGATTCTTAATCATAGGAAACAAACTGAGGGTTGCTGGAGGGGAAGGGGGTGGGGGAATGGGGGAATTGGGTGATGGACACTGAGGAGGGCATGTGATGTAATGAGCACTGGGTATTATATGACTGATGAATCACTGACCTCTACCTCTGAAACTAATAATACATTATATGTTAATTAAGTGAATCTAAATAAAAATTTTAAAAAAGAGCCAAATAATTTCCAAAAGATCAACACAAGAGAACTATGTCATATAAATTATCTTCTTGTTTCTTCAAGACAGATTTAGTGTTCAGACAGCAAATTCTTATCTTAAAAAAAAAAGTGCAAGTTACATAGTCTTCAAAGGTGTAAGTATAAACATGTATGAAGGTACCCTGAAAAGCTGTAATGTTAAATGCTTTTATCAGTCTTCTAAAGTATAATCAGTTCAGCTTATGTGCTGTATTCCCCCTACAAAAGCACCCTTATTTATATTCACTTTTTCATAATGATGTTATTATATTTACCTACTCATTATTGAAGGGCTTCTTCACTCTATTACATACGTTATTTATCTACTTCATTATTAAAAGACTCCCATACATGTCTAAGTCACAGGGGAATTCCCTAAATAACTAGTCTATTCATTGTTAACATGTGTCCCTAGTGCGTCAAAGCTTTATATATCTCAGGTTTTCAGCTGAACTCTTTGCCCCTTGTTCTTTCAGGAGGAGGTTAATCCCACAAATCTGGCCACCAGGATCTCTTAACTTTTGTCCCCCAAAAGTAAAGAGTAAAATTCCATTTTCCTTTCAAAGTTACATCAGGGAAAGAGACACAGGTTATGAAGCTCCTAGACATTCATTGGGCATGACGGGGACTCTTACCCATTAGGAGTGCTTCCAACTTTGTCACATATGTCCATAATAAGACTCCAATCTTCTGTAGTGTTGTACTCATTTGTGGCTTTTTCTATAAGATATCAGCATACACAAAAATTAGGACATGTCACACTTGACAATAAAATACTAAGAAAGGCACAGTAGTTAAGAAGCCCTTTTCTTTTGCCAAATATAAAAAACTGAAAAACTTAAGACAGAGTAATTCTACTACTTTCAACTTTAAATTTTAAAACTATATGAATTAAATGTTCTAAGGTACACCAATAAAATGTCTTCTAAATAGTTAAATAACACTAAATAAATTACAAATCATCAATAATCCTATCAAATTCTAATTTGGAAGAACGCCTTAAAAATGTGTCATCATTGGCACGCCTGGGTGGCTCAGTTAAGTGTCTGACTCTTGATATCAGCTCAGGTCCTGATCTCAGGGGTGTGAGTTCAACCCTGTGTTGAACTTAAAAAAATAATAATAATAAAATAAAATAAAAATATATCATCATATAAGGAAATATGGATTAGACTCTTCACAAAAGCATTGCTTTTAAAGAGCAAAAAAGGAAAATGGATTAATAAAATATAGTAAATTCATACAGTTGGACGTGAAAATGAGTTATACAGAACTAAATGTACAAAAATGTATAAATCCCAAAATATAATGATTTGGTTTACACTGAGTTTAAAAAGCTAATAGTAGAATATATAACATTCACATAAACTTTTTTTTTTAAGATTTTATTTATTTATTCATGAGAGACAGAGAGAGAGAGAGAGAGAGAGAGAGAGAGAGAGAGAGAGAGAGAGAAAAGCAGAGGGAGAAGCAGGCTCCCAAGGAGCAGGGAGCCTGATGCGGGACTCGATCCCAGGACCCTGGGATCATGACCTGAGCCGAAGGCAGACGCTTAACCGTCTGAGCCACCCAGGTGCCCTCACATAAACTTTCTAAACAGCTTTACTGAGATATAATTCACATCCCAATACAATTCACCCGTCTAAAGTGTACAATTTGATTTTTTTAGCATATTCACAGACTTGTGCAACTATCACCATTATCTAATTCTAGAACATTTCATCACCCTAAAAAGAAATCCATACCCATTGGCAGTCACAGCCCAATGTCCCCCCATAACCCCCACCCTAGACAACCATGAATCCATTTCTATAAATTTGCCTAATCTGGACTTCTCGTATAAAGAGAATCATACAATATATGGCTTTTTGTGACTAGCTTTTATTTAGTAGAATGTTTTCAAGTTCATCCATGTTGACGCATGTATCAGTACTTGTTAATTTTATTGCTGAACAATATTCCACTGTAGATATGCTTCATTTTATTTATCCATTCACCAGCTGAACATTTGGTTGTTGTTCAGTTTTGTTTCATTTTTTAACTTTTTGGCTAATATGAATAATGCAATGTTGCTATGAACATTTCTGTACAAGTTTTGTGTGGTACATACTTCTCTCCTTAGTATATATCTAAGAAAAGTGCTGAGTTGTGTGGTAATTCTATGCTTAATTTTTTTAGGAACTTGGCAAACAGTTTTCTAAAGCAGCTGTTCCATTTTACATTCTCACTCTATATGAATGTTCATATAAAGTTTTAAAATATTCGAAAACACTATATTCTCTAGTGATACTTATATAGGTAGTAGAAATATTAATAAAATGCGTAATAGTGGTAAACATCAAACTGGAGATAGGATGGGGGGTATACAGGGGCTTACTTGTATTTATAAAGTTTTGTTTATTAAGTTAGGCACGGAATATCTAGAGATTATTTTATTCTCAGCATGTTTTTGTGGTCTGAAGCATTTCATAATTGAAATAAAAATTAAAAAGTAAAATTTTTAAAAAGCAAGATGAGAATATAATGACTGCATTACACTGCATTTTTACTTTTTTTTTTAAGATTTTATTTGTGAGAAAGAGAGAGAGAACGAGCACAAGCAGAGGGGAGCGGCAGGCAGAAGGAGAAGCAGGCTCCCCACTGAGCAGGGAGCCCAATGCGGGCCTCAATCCCACAACCCTGGCATCATGACCTGAGCTGAAGGCATGTGCTTAACTGACTGAGCCACCCAGGTGTCCCTACTCAATTTTTTATAAAATTATAAAATCAAGAAATACTTTTTTTTCTGCTATTAGAGAGAGAGGGATATAAAAATTACCACTTTAGAAACATTGTTTAATCTTTTCCCTTTTTAATAAATTTATAATTTCAAATATGGCCAAACCTGAGTATTATATTCATATAGGCCTATCATAATAAGCAGGAAAGATGGTAGAAATCTAGAGCTATTCCTCTATTAAAGGCAAGGAATAATAAAAGAAGGCACAAAATGAACAGGCTTAGCAAACTTTGCAAGTAGGAAACAGAAATACAGAATCCAGTTAACCTGTTAAATGCTGGAACTCACTTTTTTTAAAAAAAATTATGTTATGTTAGTCACCATACATTACATCATTAGTTTTTGATGTAGTGTTCCATGATTCATTGTTTGTGTATAACACCCAGTGCTCCATGCAATATGTGCCCTCCTTAATACCCATCACCAGGCTAATCCAACCTCCCACCCCCCTCCCTTTTAGAACCCTCAGTTTGTTTCTCAGAGTCGAGAGTCTCTCATGGTTCATCTCTCCCTCCAATTCCCCCCTTCATTTTTCCCTTCCATCTCCTAATGTCCTCCATGCTATTCCTTATATTCCACAAATAAGTGAAACCATATGATAATTGACTCTCTGCTTGACTTATTTCACTTAGCATAATCTCCTCCAGTTCCGTCCATGTTGATGCAAAAGTTGGGTATTCATCCTTTCTGATGGCTGAATAATATTCCATTGTATATAGGGACCACATCTTTTTTTTTTTTCTCAAAGATTTAATTTATTTGACAGAGATATAGCACAAGCAGGCAGAGCAGCAAGCAGAGGGAGAGGGAGAAGCAGGCTCTCCATGAGTAGGGAGCCCAATGCAGGGCTCGATCCCAGGACCCGGGGATCATGACCCAAGCCGAAGGTAGCCGTTTAACCAACTGAACCACCCAGGCGCCCCGCAACCACATCTTCTTTATCCATTCATCTGTTGAAGGGCATCTCGGCTCTTTCCACAGTCTGGATATTGTGGACATTGCTGCTATGAACACTAGGCTGTATGTGGCCCTTCTTTTCACTACATCTGTATCTTTGGCGTAAATGCCCAGTAGTGCAATTACTGGGTCATAGGGTAGCTCTATTTTTAACTTTTTGAGGAATTTCCACACTGTTTTCCAAAGTGGCTGTACCACCTTGCATTCCCACCAACAGTGTAAGAGGTTCCCCTTTCTCTACAACCTCTCCAACATTTGTTGTTTCTTGCCTTGTCAATTTTTGCCATTCTAACTGGTGTAAGGTAGTATCTCATTGTGGTTTTGATTTGAATTTCCCTGATGGTTAATGATGATGAACATTTTTTCATGTGTCTGTCAGCCATTTGTATGTCTTCTTTGGAGAAGTGTCTGTTCATGTCCTCTGCCCATTTTTTTACTTATTTGTTTTTTGAGTGTTGAGTTTGAAAAGTTCTTTATAGATCTTGGATACCAGCCCTTTACCTGTAGTGTCATTTGCAAATATCTTCTCCCATTCTGTGAGTTGCCTTTTTGTTTTGTTGACTATTTCCTTTGCTGTGCAGAAGCTTTTTATCTTGATGAAGTCCCAAAAGTTCATTTTCGCTTTTGTTTCCCTTGCCTTTGGAGACATGTCTTGAAAGAAGTTGCTGTGCCCGATGTTGAAGAGGTTACTGCCTACTAGGACTTTGATGGATTCCTGTCTCACATTGAGGTCTTTCATCCATTTAGAGTTTATCTTTGTGTATGGTGTAAGCGAATGGTCAAGTTTCATTCTTCTGTATATAGCTGTCCAATTTTCCCAGCACCATTTATTGAAAAGACTATCTTTTTCCCATTGGACATTTTTCCTGCTTTGTCGAAGATTATTTGACCATAGAGCTGAGGGTCCATATCCGGGCTCTCTATTCTGTTCCATTGATCTACGTGTCTGTTTTTGTGATCACCAAGACAGCACAACATACCATGCTGTCTTGGTGATCACAGCTTTGTAATATAGTTTGAAATCAGGAGCTCACTTTTAAAATCCATCCAAATTGCTTGAACTATTAATGGATGGAAAGTAATTATTGTGACATATGTGTTGAAATGACAAGCCAGAGATTTTAGAACAGTAATACATTTTTGCCTACCGTAAGTTCTAGACTCAAGCACCACACTATGAGGTGGAAACATCTACTCAGGTCCAGCTTTTTCCCTTGTACAAAGATGACTAATTCTTCTACATGGGAAGTCAGACCATGCTGTATATTTTAGAGGTTTAAAATACTTAACTAGGTCTTAATTACACACCTAATAAATTCAGTGACTTCAAAAGTACAGACCAGAAAAAAACTCCTAATTCTACCAACCTCTTTTGAAACTATGATGCTTATCTTTCCAGACTTTTTTCTACATGTATATGGAAAACTATTGAAAATACATAGAAACCTAAATAAAACAGAATCCTGTATGAGGTGGCTCGAAAAAGAGCACCCCAAAGCTGGTAACTCTATCCCTGCCAAAGTTATGAACAAGTTGAGAAACAAAACAAATAATAAAATATCACTGCTATTACTAATAGAAGCTGTAGGTGTACTAGACAAATGGGCTTGCTGATAGTGAACCTCAGAGGTGGGCATGCTTTAGCACTAGACAGAGGCTGACCTCTCCCTGCAGAGGTAAGCCCCTACACAGCTTATATGATAGAGGAGGAGATGAAAAATCACTCAACGGCTGTAGAAAGACTAGCTAGCTCCTACACATCAATGAAGTGCGTCCGTAGGGATAACTACTCTCAAATTTACCAATCAGATAAGTCATTACATCAAAGATGAAGTGACTTAAAGGAGAAAGAGCAGACTTAGGGTGACACGAACGGAATTCCCTTCTCAAGAAGGAAACCAGAGGTAGAGAAAAAGTATTTCCCACTAATACTTGTGATCATACTAAATATATCATTTGCTAAGCTGCATTTCCACTTATATAAACATCTATGTTCATAAATATAAACCTATACCAATACTTTTTAATAACTGCATGCTGTATCATTATATACACAGTGGCCACAAAGTACCTCCTCAAGCTAGTGAGAAGTTATCAACACACTGTGATTTTAAATCCCTCAGGCTCTCTGTTATACTCACTGGTATCATCATACATATTGACGCCCCCACAGAATAAATGTAAAATAATTAAAAGAGGTTAGGATTTCATGCAGAGGCCCTTCTACAGATGCTGCATAGCATAAATACTTTGTCTATTATATGTCTCTACCCCACCTCTCTTCCTCTCAACCCCCAAAATGAATGTAAGCTCCATGATGGCAGGAATTCTTTGTTTTATTTACTATTATTATTTCTAGTGCATAAACCAGCATCTGGAGCACACAGTAGGGTACTCAGCAAACAGTGGTTTGATGAATAATGAATGACAGTTGCTCCTCCCTAAAACTTTGAAGTCTGTACAAAGTTTTGGACCAGCAAGAGCTTCTGGACCAGCAAGTTTGCTAAGCAAACATCCAAAGGGGCTGCATAGGATCAAACTTCACTAGCAACATCATGTGGCAACAAAAGGCAATAGCACTATTGGCCTATAGCTTTATAAGGTTCCAGTTCCCTGCTTTATTTACTAAAGAGGAATGACAATACCTTTGGCACTCTCAACCAAGAGACAAGGTAAGTAGGGAAAGGAATGTCTCAAGAGGGAAGCAAAGGGCTTCTTGTGCTGTGATGATCTAGAGTCTGAAGAGCAAATCACATGTATTATATGTGACTTGCCAGCTTCATGCTCATCTTTTCTTTGCTTTTAAGCTTTTTGTTTTTGATAGGGTTTTGTTTTTCCTGTACAGATCATTCTTTCTTTCTATAGCATCATTCGGTACAGTGTTTAGAACTACCTGAAGATTAAATATTCACCTATATTATCTTTTGAATATGTATTATTTCTCTTTTATAGGTAAATCTTTAGTCTCCCTGGAATTTCATTTGGCAAATGGAATGAAGTAGGGACAGAAAAATATTTTACTAATTATTTGTCAGTAGTTCCAAAATCAAGGATCTATCATTTCCTCTTTGACCTGTGAAGCCAGTATCATCATTTACCAAATTTTGCCAGTACACATATGCATGAGTACAAAGAGCTGAGTCTGATTTTAGACCATCTAATAACCTATTATTGATAAAACTCAACTTTTAATGATTATTTCTTCAATTTCAGCCTGTGATACACAATTAAATGTGAAACCTATTAAAGACCTACCAAAAACGCTTCCAACAATTTCAAAAATACCTAAACAGTATTTTTTACTTGATTTAATTTTTATAGAAAATGGAAAAATCCTGATTTGAATACTCTATCCAGCATAGTTTATGCTCTACAAATACAGGATTCTCAATTACTCTTTTAAAAAAGTAAAAAATCTGAAGACTTTATAATGGCCTGCCAAAAAGGACTTCATTTTTCAAGTGAACTAAATAACAGTTAAATTATGTACTTAGGAGTATTTTAAACTCCTGGAAAAAATTTTAAATATTATAATTAAGGAACCATTCTTGTACAGTATTGTCACTTTACCCAGTGTTAAGGCCATACCTCACATTATCCTGTGTCAAATGCATAGAGAGGAGAGAGAGTTTAAAAAGCCCTCCTGGGGCCTACATGCTAAATTTCCAGGGTTGGTGGGTGTAAGCCAGGTTTTGATTACTGCATATAAAGAGCCTCAAATACACTGAAATATTTCACAAAGATTCTAACAATATCACATTCAGTCCATCAATACCTATAAAGAACAAAAAGGCGCCCCCTCTACACGGTGCATTATGTTCAGCATACAATTTTAAAAACAATTCAAGTCTACCCATAAAACTTTTAATGAAATAGGCTCTACCAGTAATTTTTAAAACTTAATTATATAAAAGAAAAATGCTCATAAGACATCTATAATGCTCCTCCTACTATGTTTGGAAATAAAAACTCATGACTGGTCTGCTTCCAACCACAGCAGAGTATCTGCTACCAGATTTGTTATTCTACCAAAAAAAAGTACAAAACAGGCCACAATATATGAGGCAACTGTGTTCAGGAAATGAATAACAGGCAGTGCAGGACTGAGATCTCTGAGGGAAGGGAAATATGAAGGCCCCACGATGGCCCAAGATTTTGCCTGGGAACACTCTCCTGTCCCAACACAAGGGGAACTAGCCCAAGTAGAGCAGCTGGGATAAACAGACCAAATATCTGAGCACCAAATTTCTGGGATTTAACATGGGTCCTTGGTCAAGGGCTAGGCAATTTGAATCTCTATGAAGTCTAGCAGAGATCACCTGCTATCGGGCTGGAAGGTCTGGCAGTGCAGGGAGTCCTCGGAGTTCCTGCTTATTATGGACTGAACGTTTGTATCCCCACAAAATTCAGATATTCAAGACTCAACCTACAGTGTTGCTGTATTTGGAGACTGAGCTTTTATCTAAAGGTTAAAGGAAGTCATGAGGGTGGGGCCCTGATCCAATAGGATTAGTATCCTAATAAGAAGAGACAACATGGAGCTCACTATAATCTCACTATCTCTCCATACAAGCACATGTGAGCACACAATGAAAAGGCAGCCATCTGCAATCCAAGGGAAGAGACATTTCAAGATGGTTGACCTTCATATCAAGAGACCAATCCTGCTGGGACCTTGCTCTTGGACTTCCAGTATCCAGAACCGTAAGAAGATAAACTTGTTGTTTAATTCATCTAGTTTAACGTATTTTGTTATAGAAGCCCAAGTGGACTAATACTCCCTGCAACCAGAGTAGAGAGAACATTTCAGGCATTCAACTGAAACACAAAAAGAGAGTAAAGGTCCTCTGTAATTTAGTACAATATCAAAATGGGCCTGCCTCACAAAGAAAATCAAACCTAACAAAAACCTAAAAGATCCTCCCATAACTACATGACAGAACAAAATTCAACACTCTTTAAAGAAAGACAACATATCCTAGCCTCTTTACAAAGAATAATCATCACCAACAGCATAATATAAAAAATCACCAGTATACGAAAAAGTATCCCATAATCAAAATATAAGTAATAATAAAAAAGATAATAGCATAATTCAAATATCAGAATTAGCCCCCAAAAAAAGTACTTTAAAGCAGGTATTATCAAGAACTTAAAGCAAAAGATGGTCATAATAAGTAGATGGTGAGTGCTCAGCAGAGAAAAGGGAACTATAAAATTAGAATTTCTCGAACTAAAAAGTAGGATTATCAACTAAAAAATTCACTAGAGATGGGCTTCAAAACAGACTGGAGACTGCAGAAACAGTGAATGTAAAGAAAAATCAACAGCAGTTATCAAATTTGAAGAATAAAAAAATTTTAACTGAACAGTCTCAGTATAATACTAACTTTTTAAACTTGCTATGTAACAAATTACTCCAAGTTAGTAGTTTAAAACACCACCCATTATTACCTATAGTCCTATAGTTAAAATCTAGGTATGCTTGGCTGGGTTCTATGCTCAGAGTATTACAAGACTTCTTATTGGGGGGTTTGGTGTTACTTAACTAAAACATGGTTAACTAAATTCACACATACTGGAACTATATAAAATGAGGACTATCTGTACATTAAAGCAGAGTTTAAATCCTTCCTCAAATGTGCATGGAACTATCAAAACCTGGAAATAATTTAGGACAATATACACAGTATATTCTCTAAATACAATGTTTTTTGTTTTTTTTTATTAGACCAAGTATAATACCCAACCACATGGAAATTAACAAACAGGAATGTAATTACCATTATAACAAAGAATACACAAATTTGTTATAATTAGTATACAACATATCAGTATCTTTTTTTTTTTTTATAGATTTCATTTATTTATTTGTCAGAGAGAGAGCAAGCACACAAGCAGGGGAAGAAGCAGGCAGAGGGAGAAGCAGGCTCCCCGCTGAGCAAGGAGCCCAATGCGGGACTCAGTCCCAGGACCCTGGGATCATGACCTGAGCTGAAGGCAGACGCTTAACCAACTGAGCCACCCAGGCGTCCCAACATATCAATGTCTTGAGACGTGACTCAATCAATGCTTAGATGTTAGAGGAAAAATTGTGTTTTATGTATTAATACAAAAAAGACCAATTATTTTTATACCTTATAGTAGTTTAGGAGAAAACTGGAAAAAAATTTTTTTCAATAGTTTCCAGCAATAACTAGAAAATGGAAAGTAAGTAAATGACTAGAATTCATTTTTGGCATCTAACAGGAAACCACAGCTCACAGCTTTTACTAAAGATACAAAAATGTTCTTTCTTTGGACCAATTCATTATGAACTAAATAATTATTATATTTTTTTGATCTTTTATTTTTTTTTAAGATTTTATTTTTATTCATTTGACAGAGAGACAGCGAGAGAGGGAACACAAGCAGGGGGAGTGGGAGAGGGAGAAGCAGGCCTCCCGCGGAGCAGGGAGCCCGACACAGGGCTCGATCCTGGGACACTGGGATCATGACCTGAGCCGAAGGCAGACGCTTAACGACTGAGCCACCCAGGCACCCCCTAAATAATTATTGAAAATGCAGGAGAGCCAATTCTTTCTAGTTTATAAATAAGTCATACATGTTTAATGATGAAAATAATTATATATACTTGTTATTAAGTTTCTAGACCACACAATTTTTGTGTAAATTTAGACTAAAGTATTTATGTCCAAAAACCTCAACCTGATAGATAATAAATATTTCATCACTTTCTCTGACTTTAATAACAACCACACTTAGCATTCTAGAATATCTGGGTTTAGCATACATTTTCTCATTTACTCCTCCCTCCTTATTTAATGTTTTGGTTTGTTTGGGTGTATTTCACTGATGCAAATCTTTAGTTTACTCTGGGGAAAGCAGTAATATAAATTCTACCTTAAAATAAACTGTTCATTATCTTTTTTTTTTTTTTTTACACTGTTCATTATCTTCTAAAATGAAAACCAACTTACAGCTCTTAGTACTGAATGGTACGTAATAACTGAATTAAGAACAACCGTAATAGCTTCAAAACATTTTATATATGCTAAACCACTTACACTTCAATCAAATGAAGTAAGGATTCCCCATTTTATAGATGAGGAAACAGACACAGAAAACTAGCGCAAGGACAGAAAGCTAGTAAGTAGTTAAACAGGGACTTCAGTCTGGGGCATTTGACTCAGGGTATCCTCAAACTGCTGCTTGAGCACAATTTTTGTTCAAAACTGCTAAAGTGAGGCGCCTAGGTGGCTCAGTCATAAAGCGTCTGCCTTCGGCTCAGGTCATGATCCCAGGGTCCTGGGGTCGAGACCCACATCGGGCTCCCTGTTCCGCAGGAAGCCTGCTTCTCCCTCTCCCACTCCCCCTGCTTGTGTTCCTGCTCTTGCTATGTCTCTGTCAAATAAATAAATAAAATATTAAAAAAAACCCAAAAACTGCTAAAGTAACTCTTCCCAACAAGTTAGTTTTCAGTTTCCCTATGTGCAAATATTTTAAATATACTGAATAGGGCAAATGCAAATTCAAGTCTTGTTTATAAGGAAAGGACCATCTAATATCATCTAACTTACATCCACATCATCTAAAAATACAATATATTTAAGAGCTTCTCAATCTGGTGGAATACAGAAGAGTGACTGACAGTCTTTTGACTTCACACTTCACTAGCATTTTTGGGGGGCACGTAGGACAGTTAGGAAGGAGAGGAAAAACCACATCAAAATCATCTTTTACTGCCTTGTAATATTGTAAACCATCTATTAAAAAGGCAAAAGGTCTAGGACCAGCCTTTATATTCCTGCAAGTTCACTTTCTTCCTGGCTGATACTTCCAACATGCCCTCTCTAAACCTGTCAGGTGACACCCATGCATGCTCCCAACTCCACAAAATGGGCATGCTCATTTCCACACTCTTACATTAGGGAATAGGGAAGAAACAGAAATGTAGTTAAGCATAATTTTTATTGTAATAGACCTATCAGGAAGCTTCATAGCTTCCTGCAAGATATCCTGCAAGATGGCTGGAGAAAAGGAAAAATACGTCTCCAAAGTAGCTAAAATGTCATAGATGGAAAATCAAAAGCAGTTAGACTGGACAGGGGATCACATGACCTCTGCAAAAAACTGAGGAAACCATCATGCACATTCTGCATGCATCTGCGAGGTATACGCATCACCCATTAAATACTGAAGACCTGCCTTCTATAGACCCAGCTCTGAAACTAACTTACTAGCCTAAGGTCTCTAGGTAGTTCACCTTGGCTCAGATTCCAATCTGAATCCATGTTCTTATTTAGAGATTAAAATGGCTGCCAGGCTTAAAAGAGGACCTGTGAAAATTAAGTGAAAAGAAAAATGGATGAAACACTTAAAAATCGATACTTCAAAAAAGAGGTTATTCATTTATTTGTTTGTTTATTTATTGTAAGTAAGCTCCACACCCACCATGGGGCTTGAACTCACAACCCCAAGATCAAGAGTTGCATGTTCCACTGACTAAGCCAGCCAGGGGCCCCTCAAATAAATTTATTTAAAGGTGTCCAACATCAATAGTCATCAGATAAATGCCTATTAAAACTACAATGAGATAACACTAGAATGACTAAAATTCTTAAAAGTACACCACCAGGTACTTACAAATTTCTGACATGAAATTGAAGTAATATGAGCTAAAAATAAGTAGGTGGTACACTTCAGAACACTGATTTTCAGAGGGCATTGTCTGATACGTGTCACACTGACCTTAGGTTCAATCCCTAAACCAAATACAAATATTTATTCACTATCAAGTGGAGTAACAGAGCTTAGTAAGACAACAATGTCAAAAAAAAAGTTCTTCCCCTTCAACCCTCAAGGGCATAGCACTAAGTAGGAAAACCAAAACATGCACTGCTAGATTTAAGCAGAGCTTTTAGAAGAGAATGTTAAGATAATTCATCCCATGACAAAAAAAGGCAAAATTCAGATAACAATTAAAAAATCCCTTTTAGTTCACATGACCTAAATCCTGAGTCTCTACAATTCTCATGTTGCATGTGAAAACTAATAAACAAATGCTTCATAAAAGAATATTTACTGACCAAAAAGCCTGTCGAGTTTTTAGTTATGATCAAAATTTCACTAGCAAACAAATTTTTCATCCTATATGTTGCTATCATTCAAAAATTATATTAAATAGGGATACTGCACATAATAAAAATTTTTAATTCATCATTTCCCTTCACGCTTTTATAAAATACCTATTAAAAAACAACTTCTGAGATGGCATTAAAAGTCAGTCAGAACTGTAAATACTTCATGGGATCTTCAGTTTTCAACCGTCTTTAACTAGAGGAAACTAAAGAAAATCTTCCTTGAATGGAACAGTGATAGCTGTCACAAACAAGTCTCAGTGGTAAAGAAATATTTAGTGTTCCACAGAGTGTTGTAGGAGAGGTGCTTATCCTTCAGACATCAGCAGTTATAGGTCCATTAAAAAAACTTAGAAAGACAAATACCATATTATTTCACTCATATGTGGAATTTAAGAAACAAAACAGATGAACATATGGAAAGGGGAAAAGGGGGGGGGGAGAGGGAAACAAACTATAAGAGACTCTTAATGATAGAGAACAGAGGGTTCATGGAGGGAGGTGGGTGGGAGATGGGCTAAATGGGTGATGGGTATTAAGGAGGGCACTTGTTGGGATGAGCACTGGGTGTGGTATATAAGTGATGAATCACTGAATTCTACTCCTGAACCAATATTGCACTGTATGTTACCTGACTAGAATTTAAGAAAAAATTAAAAAATAATAATGTTAAGGGTAGTCTAAAAGATGGGAAGCAAGATTTATTACTCCAAGACTTGAAGATGCCAATAAGCCAATGTGAACTTCAGTCCTAAAAAGGAAAGGATAAGGGAAAAGGATGAGCAATACCCAAATGTCTCTGGTTTCTAGAAACAATATGCTCACCAAGGGAGTTTGACAAATGTTGCTGATTGACGGATAACTGAAATAGGAAAGAAGACTATGAGCAAAAATATTTTTAGACGCTTTGTAAAAGACAGGGCACCCGGATGGCTCAGTTGGTTGAGCGTCTGCCTTTGGCTTAGGTCATGATCTCGGGGTCCTAAGATTGAGCCCCATGGCTACTCAGCGGGGAGTCTGCTTGCTTGTCCTTCTCCCTCTGCCCCTCCCCCCCACTCGTGCCCTCTCTCCATCTCTCAAATGAATAAACAAAATCTTAAAAACAAACAAACAAAAAGAAACAAAACTTTGTAAAAGACAAAGTGAAAAACCAAAAGGAGGGGGAAGGGGAAGGTTAGATTTGGGGACACAAGGCAACCAAGGAAAGAAAAAAAATAACAGGAGATTAAAAAAAAACTATATATCCTTAAGTTTTATTTTGATATCTAAGTGATAGATGGTTAGAATTATAAGTTGTCAAGTAACTGGAGTCTGATATTCTATACTACATACTATAAACAAGGTCTACTCTTTTAACACTTAAAACACCCTTAAGGTTCTTTCATCTAAACAAAAAAAGCAGCATAGGGACACATCCACCTAAGAACATGGCTATAGTATTATATTGCATATTTACTTGTAGAAAAATCATCCTCTTGCCCTCTTGCCTTACTTTCAAACTATAATCTAAGTAAGCTTAGAACTAATTATTATTATAAGGAATAAAACATTTACTTTTAATTATCAACATCATCAGTTCACAGGACACAAAAATATAAATTACAATGCCTTTTCTCTTAAATGCTAAAACAGCATAAAAGAAATTCCCTTTTATGATTATAGCACTCTGATCATAAACCCATATGAAAGAACAAGGTCCAAAAACAGCTAAGGCTATGAAAATGAAGAAAAACAAAACAGGGGAGCTTGCCCAAGGCCACTGACATTTAAATGTGGTATTGGTGGCAGAATAGACAGAGAACAGTGTAGAAGGACCAAAAGCAGAGACACAGGCTTCATATAAGGAATGTACTGTATGAAAGAGTGTTCCAAAATCATGGGGAAAGGACAATTCAGTAAGTAGTGATAAGACAATAAATTATTGTCTACTATAGCTGATTATCCAATCAAATTCCTCCTCAGACCCTACACAAAGATCAAGTCCAGGTGGATTAAAGACCTAACTGTGAAAATCAAAACTCTAAAAATCTTTCAGAAAAAAATATGACAAGATCCTTATAACCTCAGGGTAGAGAAGGCTTAAAATAAGAAAAATGAAATCAAGAAAGACAGTACCAATGAATTAAAACTTAAATTTTCTTGGAGTGCCTGGGTGGCTCACTTGGTTAAGCATCTGCCTTTGGCTCAGGTCATGGTGTCTCACTCAGTCCTGGGATGGAGTCCCACTTCGGGCTCTCTGCTCAGCAGGGAGTCTGTTTCTCCCTCTCCCCCTCCCCGTCCCCGTTCCTGCATGCTCTCTCTCTCTCTTTCTCAAATGAGTAAATATAGTCTTTTTAAAAATCCTAAATTTTCTTAATAAAAGACATCAGAAAATAAAAAGCAACAAACTGAGACACATATTTGCAATTCACACAACCAACAAGAGATTAGTAGAGAATGTATAAGGAACTCTAAAATTCAATATGACAAAATAATCCAACAGAGTAGTAAGTAAAAGTAACAAGCAGGTAATTTACAGAAAAAGAAAACAAAATAACCACGAAATATGTGAAAAGATGCTCAACTTTACTAGCAATGAAGCTGAAATGAAAACACTGCCCTATTTCACACCCATCAACTTGGAATAGATTTAAAAATATGACAACACCCAGGGTTTGTAAGGATGTGGAACAAGAAAGAACTTCACTGCCACTGTTGGTGGGAGTAAAATCTTCCATATGCACTTGGAAAGACAGCTCTGCACTAATATTTTGCAAGTCTGCACTATCTGTATTTAAAGATTTTATTTATTTGAGAGAGAATTAGAGAGAGAGAACACATGAGAGGGGGAAGGGTCAGAGAAGCAGACTCCCTGCTGAGCAGGGAGCCCGATGAAGGAATTTACTTCAAGATATAATCCCTAGAGAATCTCTCACTCACATAAACAAGAAAACATGAGTAAGAACTTTCACTGCACTGTTGTCTATGGCAAAAACCTGGAAAAAACTTCATGTCCATCAATAGAAGAATGAACAAATAATGTGGTCTATCCATACAGTGGAATACCACACACAACTGTTAAAATTAATGAACTAAAGCTACAAATATGACAGAAATAATTCACAAAAATGCTGAATGACAAGATACAAATGACAAAGAATGACACTTTTTTATGAAGTTTAAAAACATGCAAAACAATACGTATAGTGTATTTGCATGTGTGTTATTTATATTATAAAATACAGTTGTATCGGGTGCCTGGGTGGCTCAGTTGGTTAAGTGACTGCCTTCGGCTCAGGTCATGATCCTGGAGTCCCGGGATCGAGTCCCGCATCGGGCTCCCTGCTCGGCAGGGAGTCTGCTTCTCCCTCTGACCCTCCTCCCTCTCATGCTCTCTGTCTCTCATTCTCTCTCTCGCAAATAAATAAAATCTTAAAAAAAAAAAAATTAAAAAAAAATACAGTTGTATCTTTTTGGAGAGCGTTTAACTCTGAGAAGGGAGGAAAAAGAATAGGATTAGGAATAGAATAGGAAAAGAACAGCTGCTAAATATTCCGAAGAATTTCAACTCTATCTTGAATGTTTTCTTAAAAAAGATAAAGTATGGCAAAATATTAGGCTTGACAGAGTTGGCTGATAGGAAAAGGACTTTATGCTAAAATACATCAACTAAAATGTGTTAAGTATCTAAAGGCTTAAGGTTGTAAACAAAATACAGAAAGAAATTAACTATTAAAGTGATCATTCTCATCCATAACGAAATACTTAATTGTAATTTCTTGAAAAGATTATAGCAACCTCACTGTGTTCGAGAATTGCCTTAAGTATATAAATGTTATAAATCTGAACATAGTAAATTGTATTAAAGGAGCACTATCAATATCTATTTTTATGTAAGCATTTCTTTCCTTTTTTTTTTTTTTATTTGAGAGAGAGAAAGAGATAGAGAGCATGAGAGGAGGGAGATTCAGAGAGAGAAGCAGACTCCCCGCTGAGCAGGGAGCCCGATGCGGGACTCGATCCCGGGACTCCAGGATCATGACCTGAGCCGAAGGCAGTCACTTAACCAACTGAGCCACCCAGGCACCCTCCTTTTTTTTTTTTTAAAGTAAACTCTAAACCCACCCCGGGGTTTAAACTTAGGACCCCTAGATCAAGAGTTGCATGTTCCACCTACTGAGCCAGCAAGACCCTCCTATTAAGCATTTCTTATAAAATTTCACTGGAGAAAAAGATCCCTGGACCAAAAGCCCAAGCTACCTCACAGTTACATTCTTCTAACACAAGACAAAGACACAGCAATATATTCATTCAAATTTCACTTAAAAAGTCTTCTTTCACTGCACCTGGGTGGCTCAGTTGGTTAAGCAACCAGTTCTTGATTTCGGCTGAGGTGTGAGATCAAGCCCCCAAGTTGTGCTCCGCACTGGGTGTGGAGCCTGCTTCAGGTTCTCTCTCTCTCCCCCTTTGCCTCTCCACCTGCCCCCCGACCCCTGCTCTCACAAATACATAAATAAATCCTTTTTTAAAAAAAGTTTCCTTTTGGTCCTGGGTGGCTCAGTCGTTAAGCGTCTGCCTTCAGCTCAGGTCTTGATCCCAGGGTCCTGGGATCGAGCCCCGCATTGGGCTCCCTGCTCTGCGGGAGGCCTGCTTCTCCCTCTGCTGCTCCCCTTGCTTGTGTTCCCCCTCTCCCTGCCTCTCTCTCCATCAAATAAATAAATAAAATCTTTAAAAAAAAAAAAAAGTTTCCTTTCAAGATAAAAGTTCACACTTCAATCCACTATGTCATTAAATGTTTTACAGAGGTAGAATCTGAGCTCAGCTTTGTAGGACATAAGTTAGTATATCTATAAGGAAGGCGATAATAAGGTTGTTGAAAAAAGAAAAAGTGTATCAGTAAATAGAAAATGGCACAAAAGCAGAAAATGGCCAAAAAAAAAGGCTGTCTGGCTTGAGCAGGGAGAAAAAAGATGTGCAAGTAAGAACTGAACTAGAGTTGGAGAAAAGACAAGGCATGACTTGGGAAGCAATGAAGCGACACTGGAAAAATTGGCATAAAATATAGGGAAATGACATCTTCCTTTTTAACACTATCTACGCAATCTTCCTACTGTGGCTCTGTCCCTCATATTTCACTTTCCTCTTTAATTCTCTCAGAATGGCTGCCCCAATCTCCACCTCAAGAACCCTACACACCCACCTTAAGATGTGGAGGTGGGGGAAGAATAGTTGGATATGTGTAGATATGTTTTCTTTTTTTGCTCGACACAGCTTCAAAAGAATTTTATTGAACAAAGCAAAAATCCAGATTTGAAGAAATCAAATAAAATATTTAAAGAGCTCTAATGCTACCATAGCTAACATACACGTCAAGGATTGTAGGATCTGACTCTAAGAAAAAAATAGGAGCCTGCTGGAGATCCTTACTTCCTAGCCTGTAGCCTGCTTCCATTTGACAAGTCATATACCATCATCAACTTATGAATGCCTCGTAGACATCTTGACCCACTACAGCTTTTTCTCAAGGTCTCAGGGAAGAATTGCTTCCCCACATGAATGACGTCAGACAAGAATGCTTGACCTCCAGTGAAGGAGGTCGATGAAAGGAATGTGGTTTCACCTTTATTTTTTATTATTTTTTTAAGATTTTATTTATTTGCGAGAGAGAGAATGAGAGACAGAGAGCATGAGAGGGAGGAGGGTCAGAGGGAGAAGCAGACTCCCTGCCGAGCAGGGAGCCCGATGCGGGACTCGATCCCGGGACTCCAGGATCATGACCTGAGCCGAAGGCAGTCGCTTAACCAACTGAGCCACCCAGGTGCCCCTGGTTTCACCTTTAAAAACCCTTCATTATAGGGGCGCCTGAATGGCTCAGTCATTAAACGTCTGCCTTCGGCTCAGGTTATGATGCCAGGGTCCTGGGATCGAGCCCCGCATCGGGCTCCCTGCTCAGCGGGAAGCCTGCTTCTCCCTCTCCCACTCCCCCTGCTTGTGTTCCCTCTCTCGCTGTGTCTCTCTCTGTCAAATAAATAAAATCTTAAAAAAAAAAACCTTCATTATAAAATGACCTTATCATACATATAGTTAGAGGTGGTTACTTCCTGCAGGCAGAATTGCTGTCAAGAAAGGAGGAGAGAGAGAGAGAGAGGATAATGTCAATTATCTTTACAGAGAAAGCATATGCCTGAAAGTCCTTGTTGTCTTTTCAGGGAAGATGACTTTTATTTTTATTTTATTTTTTTAAAGATTTTATTTATTTATTTATTTGACAGAGATAGAGAGAGCACAAGCAGGCAGAGAGGCAGACAGAGGGAGAGGGAGAAGCAGGCTCTCTGCTGAGCAAGGAGCCCGATGTGGGACTCGATCCCAGGACTCTGGGATCATGACCCGAGCTGAAGGCAGCCTCTCAACCAACTGAGCCACCCAGGTGCCCAGGGAAGATGACTTTTAAAGAAAGAAAGAATGTAAAGCATCTTGTGTATTTCCAGTACTATATTTATCACATTATATTACAATTATCATTTTACATATGTACATATCCTCCATTAGACTGAGAGTTCCTTGAGAGCAGTCTATTAAATTTTTGTGTTCCCAGAAATTAACACAATACAGATACACACAGTAATCATTCAATGTTGTTTGTTGAATGAAAAGTGAACAGAAGAATGACAAAAAAACCCCAACGGTAATAAAAATCTGACTGAATCAAAAAGGTTAAGTGAAAAGGCAATGACACTGCAAAGGAACATATTCCTGTAGACATCCTACGTTAAATAATAACTTGCTTATATTACTTAACTATTTCAAATTAAAAGATTTCAGTTCTGAAAAATGTAATATATAACTTTTCTTCTGTGATATGGATTTAAGGGCAATTTAAACTCCATAGTATTTCATTCCACTTTTTCTACTAATTCCATCATGTGTCTATTTTTTTTTTTTAAGATTTTATTTATTTATTTGAGAGAGAGAGCAGTAGGGAGGGGCAGAGAGAGAGGAAGAAGCAGACTCCCCACTGAGTGGGGAGCCTGATGCAGGGCTGGAACCTAGGACCTGGAAATCATGACCTGAGCTGAAGGCTCATGAGACTGAGCCACTCAGGTGTCCCCCATTCACATGTCTAAAAGAAGTTATTGGTGGGGGGCACCTGGGTGGCTCAGTTGGTTGAACATCTGACTCTTGATTTCAGCTCAGGTCATGATCTCAGAGTCATGAGATCGAGGCTGTGTTGGGTGCAGAGCCTACTTGAGATACTCTCTCCTGCACCCCCCTTAAGGAAAAGATGAAGAAGAAAAAGAAGTAGTAGTAGTAGTAGTAGTTGTTGTTGTTGTTACTGGTGGGCCTCAATCAAACTTGACCTTTTATCCTCCAACTGTCTTTTGGATAGTGACTTCAATCATACTTGAACTAACAAGTCCTTGAAGCTGTGATTGGTGGCACTGCCAATGAAATAATCTATACACGGCAGTGTTTTCTGTTTGAACAGCAGCGCCTCCTTTCCTAGAGTAATATTAAACTGTGATCCACTAAGCCACACAGGGACCTTAGGAGTCACTGGGGGGAAGGCCAGTTTATTTCACTGTTCTTTTAGTGCCCAAAATAAGTTCTCATATCCTATCATCTTTCTTTTCATTCAACAGTCACTAAAAACATCGCTCTTACAACTCCAACAAATAACACAGTAGTTGTTCTAAACTATTTTGAGATCCTAGGGCTTTCCTTTTCTTTCTTTCTTTTTTTTTTTTAAAGATTTTATTTATTTATTAGAGAGGGAGGGAGAGAGAAACAGCATGAGAGGGGATAGGGTCAGAGGGAGAAGCAGGCTCCCCGCTGAGCCGGGAGCCCGATGTGGGACTTGATCCCAGGACTCCGGGATCATGACCTGAGCCGAAGGCAGTTGCTTAACCAACTGAGCCACCCAGGCGCCCTAGGGCTTTCCTTTTCATACCCTAAGACAAAACATCTCGGAGCACTTGGCGCCATCCATGGATAGAGAGTAACACTTCGAACCTTTGTAGATAAATTCTGAAGCTGTGCTATCAGAGCTTGGACGCGTTTGTAGAGGACCGAGGTGAAATAGTGCTTTCCTATCGAATGGAGGCAAGTCGAGGTCTCTAGTGTTGGGCTGCCTCAGACAGCAGGGTCTTTCCACCGCTGCATCATCTACAAGTTGAGGGAGGGAGTGGTGATGAACCAATTGTAGACGGAGCAGGAAGTTTATATCATCAACTCTGCAATTGCTTACTTGGTCCAGTCCCCAGCGAGCCACAGGCTCTTCCCTATTCCGGCGCTCGGCGAGGGAAAAAAATCTTCTTTCGGGGACTCCAACCTCAGGTGTACAAGAGACACGCCCCAGGCCGCTAGCGACGCGTCAAGGTAGCCCCCTGAAAACTCCGGGCGGCGAGGCAGCGGCGCCGCCCCCTTCTCTCCCTTTGCTTGGCTTTCCAGTCCCCGGAGTCGCCGCCGCCCACTTTCTAGCAAGACAAACAGCGGCCCGAGCCCGTGCCCAGCACTTACCCACGTCTTGCTCGAAGGGGTTAGCGGTGAACAGAGGCATCTTTCCGTCGCCTGAACCCTAATCGCTGCGGTCTGGCTGTGGGGCGGCGGCTGCTCCAGGCTGGGTGACCCGCGGCCGCCGCTTCCTAGACGGCTCCACTCCGACCGCGTCCTCACACTTCCGCCACCGCACCTGCCCGGCTCCCGCCTGACGGGCCAGCTCCGGGTCCGCACTCCACCCCCGAGCTCCAGCCTAATTCTCTTCCCGGAACGAGCTCCCGCCGGCGTGCGTATCCTTTCAGCGCTCCTGTCGCCGCCGCCTCCCCGGAAAAGGCAGCAGCCATTGTCCCAGGCTTCCGTTGGGGGGAGGGGGGTGTCAGGCGGCCGCCGCGGCCACCTTTCCATCGCTAGGACCCCGGCAAGCCACGGAGCAGGGGACCTTCGGGGCCGGAAGTTGTCGCGCCTAGAACTGGGCGACCCTAGAGGCCCGGAAGCCGCCTTGCGGGCGGCGACACTGAAGGGGCGTGGTCGTGCGGCGTTTTCCGCGTTCAGAGGCTCTCGTTCTCGCTCGTTTAATTCGTTCCTAAGATGCAGTCTGATCCCTCGAGGGCAGACTAGTGGCTGCGCTTGCGTCACAGTCCGGTTGCCCTGGAAACGGATGGAGCCTCGGCGTCTACCCCTGTTGGAATAACCACCCTGGAAAGCAGTGGCCGAAGTAACTATAGCTCTGTGGGGATTCCCTAACTTTTCGCCCTGAAAACACTGCTCGACTCTGGGAATCCAAAGACGAATGAGGCACACACTTCCTGCCTTCAACCTGCTGACAGTTCTTTAGGGCCAGTGTATAGCATGCGCAAGACAGTGTATTAGAATTCTGCTAGGGGCCACAAATCAAATTTCCGCAGGAGCCAGCCAGTTATTTAAGTGAATAGAAAAGTGCAGGTGCGCTTCCCAACCAGAAATTCCCTATCCCTCTTTTTTTTTTTTTAAGTTTAAATGCATTTTATTTTTAGACAACCTACATGACATCTTTTTTTTTTTTTTACAATGCCTCTGCTCCAAATAAATCAGGGTCAAAACAAATGAAGAGCTCAAGATGCCATCAGTCCCATCTGTCTAAGTCCTATCCCTCTTAACCCTGTCCCCTGCTTGCTCGATCTATAGCATTTATCACTTCCTAATATGTAATATACTTATGTTTTCTGTCCCTCCTCTTTAGCATATAAACTCCATGACCAGTTTTGTTCATTGCTTTATCCCCAGCATCCAGAAGAGTGTCTGGCAAGTAATGGGTGTTCAGTAAATATTTTTCCAATGTAGTTGTGACTATCCAACTGAACAACACATATCCAAAGATGGCGGCTGCTAGTAAACTTTAGTCATTTGTTGAAGTGTGGGCCCTACTAGAACTTAAAATTTTTCAATGATTTTTAAATGTTAAGAATTATTTCCACATTTTGACAACGGGTCAAATAAAAGCATTTACAACCAGAGAACCCTTACACATGAAATAGTTCAGAAAGGTGGTTGCATGTTCTATAAACTTGGTGCACAAATAAAGATTTGCAGGTGAAGGGAGCTGGTTTTCAAAAAAAAAAACACTGAACCTAGGATGTTAAAGATATGTTTAGAAACTTTCTAGGATTAAGACTTAGAGTTGGAATGGAAAATAAGACTAGAAAAAGAGGAAACAGATTGGGAAAAGTCTTCAAGAAGCTAAGATGGTTTAATTTTAGCATGTAAGGCCCTAAATACTCATTTAAAGATTTTTCTTTTTTTTTTTTTTTTTGACAGAGAGAGAGACAAGAGAGAGGGAACACAAGCAGGGGGAGTGGGAGAGGAAAGCAGGCTTCCCGCTGAGCAGAGAGCCCTATGTGGGGCTCGAATCCCAGGACCCTGGGATCATGACCTGAGCCGAAGGCAGACGCTTAACAGCTGAGCCACCCAGGCGCCCCTCATTTAAAGAATTTGAGCAGCAGAGTAACATACTAAAAAAAGTATCTGGATGGTAATCTGACATCAGCATGCACCATGTATCTGAAGTAGCAGAATCTCACAGAACAGTTTAGCAGGTTATTGCAGCGCTTGAAAGCCATTAGAAGAGATATTGTAGAAGAGCTTGTACTAAGAACAAAGGGCTGAGGATTAGCCTTTGGAAAGCATTCACATTTTAAAGACACTTCTCACCTTGAATGGCAAGCATACTCAAGAATCTATAGGTAGTTACCTTTCTCTGTGTGTACCCAGTCTCCTGGTGAGTTCCTTAAATGAGCAAATTTCTAAATAGTAACTAAGAGCCAGACTCTGTGTTAGGAACAAGAGGAGACAAAGATTATTCATTGCAACTTCACCTGATGAAGTTATTGAAGAATTAAAAGATATGTCACTGACAGCTCACAAATTCTGCTGTGTAAAGAAATGCAACTTTTACATTTTTCTGTGATATAACCTCTTTTGTGCCCCTATAACAGGGGATCCCTGGTAACAGAAAATAATCTTATCAATTTCAGTTCAATTCAGTTCTTTAGGGTTTTCTTAGTTATTTTGGATTTACACTCAACAGATCTAGAATATCCTTACCTCAGAGCACATTCCCTAAACATATACCAAGATCCATCCCCAGCCAGGTGTGTTCTTCCAATTCTGCCAGTGCGTGTTTGGTGAACAATCTTTTTTATTCCAAAGCAGGGACAGTGCTCCAGTAAGGCCATGATGAAAGTTGACTCTAGTTATTGGTCTAGAAACACTGGAGATAGTTGTGGCAAATCTTAAGGGAATCTAGCATCTTGGAAGGCATCTTCTCAGGTGAGATTTCTGCATGGTTTTCAAAGGGAGGTCACTATCCCATAGGAAGGCCAAGTGACTCTAGATCTCAGGGTCTCATTATTCTCCCTTCCAGGCCCTGACTTTAGTTTAGGAGACATGCTATGGGTTATGAATTCAACGTTCTAAATTCTGCTGCTCTCACAGTTAGATCCTGAGTTTGATTTTTTTAAAAAAAAACTACAATCTGTCCCTGTGGCTACAGTAAATAAAATGCTTGCATTCTCTCACTTGCTCCCTCTCGTTTTTTTCTTTGTGTTTCAGTTTAGATAATCTCTCTCCCTCTCTCTCTTTCTGATGAATGGTATATGAATGGTATAGTCTTTTTTATGAATTTCCAAAGCATTTTGTTTGAGTGTTACTTTTCTTTAAATTTGTTATTAACATATAATGTATTATTTGTTTCAAGGGTACAGGTCTGTGATTCATCAGTCTCACACAATTCACAGCGCTCACTATAGTACATACCCTCCCCAATGTCCATCACCCAGCCACCCCATCCCTCCTGAGTGTTACTTTTTTAATAAATTTTTTTATTTTGGAATAATTTTAGATTTACAAAGATAGTATAGGGAGTTCTCATTTACCCCTCACCCTGTTTCTCCCATTGTTAAGATCTTACAGTTCCATGATACATTTGTCAAAGCTAAAACACCAACATTGGCTCATTGCCATTAACTAAACTCCAAACTTTATTTGGATTTTACCAATGTTTACATTAATGTCCTCTTTTTTTCCCCAGGATCCAATCCAGCTGTGTCAAGGTTCCCCGAGGCCACCCCCAAGTTTAATGATTTGCCAGGACTCAGGAATCAGCATTTGGTCATCCTCATGACTATGATTTATTACAATGAAAGGCTACAAAACAAAATCAGCAAAGAGAAATGGTACCTGGGGTAAGTCCAGAAGTATAAGCTTCCAAGAGTCCCCTCTCAGTGGAGTCGCACAGGACATGTTTAATTTCTTTTTTTTTTTTTAAAGATTTTATTTATTTATTTGAGAGAGAGAATGAGATAGAGAGAGCACATGAGAGGGGGGAGGGTCAGAGGGAGAAGCAGACCCCCTGCCGAGCAAGGAGCCTGATATGGGACTCGATCCCAGGACTCCAGGATCATGACCTGAGCCAAAGGCAGTCGCTTAACCAACTGAGCCACCCAGGCGCCCAGGACATGTTTAATTTCTTTAGCAACAAGTTGTGATAACCAGAAATATTGTCTGCCCGTAAGCTCATTGCACATTCAATGCCTAGGATTTCTATTAAGGACTAGTCACACAGGTACCCTCTAGCTAACAAGCACCCAAATTTCTAGACTCTCAGAAGGAAAGCAGGTGTTCACCATAAATTGTATTATTTGTACAAACAGTTTAGGCACCATGAGCCATGCTTACAAGGGAATTGTGGGAACTCTCCCAAAATCTAAGTTCCCAGACACCAGTCAAGGGCCAACCTTGCAAGCAGACCTTTCCAAGGATAGCAATCTCAAGACTGCTTTGTTAACTTTTTCTTTTTTAAGATTTTATTTATTTGTCAGAGAGAGAGAGAGAGAAAGAGCACAAGCAGGGGGAGGGGCAGAGGGAGAGGGAGAAACAGACTCCCTTGCTGAGCAGGGAACCCACTGCGGGGCTCGATCCCAGGACCCTGGGATCAAAACCTGAGCCAAAGGCAGACGCCCAACTGACTAAGCCACCCAGGCATCCCTCTTAATTCTTTTCTGCATACCAGGGTAGCACATTTCATTTAGTTGTCATGTGTCCCTAGTCTCCTCTGATTCGTGGCAATTTCTTAGTCTTGTTTTTCATGACCTTGATAGCCTTGAGGAGTGCTGATCAGATATCCTATAGACTGTCCCCGAATCTAGGTTTGTCTGATGACTTTTTCATGCTTAGATGGGTGTTATGGGGTTTTGGAAAGAATACCTCTGAGGTGAGGTGTCCTCATCACATCATTGTAGGGGGTACATGATATTCACATGATTTCTGCAGATGGTAACTGTTCAGCACTTCAAAATGTACCATTTGCCAAGTTCTTCCATTTTATAGTTAATATTTTTCCCTTTCCCTACTCTAAGGAAGCAGGTTACTGAGGCTAGGCCATTCCTCAAAGGAAAGGGAGGGAATTAAGCTTTACCTTCCATGTCTTTTTGATGTGCCCCTATTCTTTTTTTTTTTGAGCATTTCTTTACTTTCTGGTACCATAATGCTTCAGTCTCACCTTGTATTTTCTCTGTCTCAGTCTTAAATCAAACATTTCTCAAAGGAACCCTGGTTCTGAAAGTCTCTTTAAAGGCTGCCATAGATGATTTCTAGCTTTCATGATATGCCTTGAGTAGATAGCTGGCTAACATGAGCTTGTCTTTTCCTTCCTGTAGCACATTAATAATAATTAACAAAAACCAACCAACTCCACATTTCTTATAATTGTCCTTATCTTTCTCAAATGCTGGAGCTATTATAAAAGCCAGTGCATGCTCTTCTACCTATACTTTTCCCTAATTTACCATGGTCTTAATAATTGTGATGGTATAGAAGTAGTTTTCAAATTTGGCATTCATCAGAACCAGTGGGAGGGCTTGTTAAAAACACAAATTGCTGGATCCCACTCCATAGTTTTTGATTTAGTAAGTCTTTTGCAGAACACAACGTAACCCCTAACTGGTCAAATGTAAAACCTCCCACTACAGACCTATTTTCTTCAGTTTTTTTTTTACTAAGCATATCATGTCTGGCTTTCAACCAATGATTACAAGGCATACTGAAAGACAAAATGAACATGAAACAGTAGAAAGAGCAAGCATCGTAACCAGACTCAGATATGGCAGAGATGTTAAGACGTTTCTTAAACTCACAGATTCTTCAGCCATCTCCAGTACATTGATGAACTTATTAAAAATATTCTTCATTTCCTTTACAGTATTTTTGATATTTAGTATTTCCTCTTGATTCTTTCCTAGGGTTTCCATCTCTCTGCTTACATTACCCATTTGATCTTTTTTTTTTTTTAAATTGAAGTATAGGGACGCCTGGGTGGCTCAGTCGTTAAGCATGTGCCTTCAGCTCGGGTCATGATCCCAGGGTCCTGGGATCGAGCCCCTCATGGGGCTTCCTGCTTGGTGGAAAGCCCGCTTCTCCCTCTCCAACTCCCCCTGCTTCTGTTCCCTCTCTCGCTGTCTCTCTCTGCCAAAATAAATAAATAAAATCTTTTTAAAAAAATTGAAGTATAGATGACATATTATATTAGGTTTAGGTGTACATACAGCGATTTGACAATTATAGTTGACCCTTTGAATAACCTGAATTGGGGTGCTACCCCCTGCACAGTCAAAAATCCACATATAACTTTTGATTCCCCAAAAACTTAGCTACTAATTGCCTACTGTTGACCAAAAGCCTTAACAATAACATAAACAGTTAACACATATTTTATATTTTATATGTATTATGTACTGTATTCTTGCAATAAAGCTAGAGAAAAGAAAATGCTATTAATAAAATCATAAAGAAAAGGGTCACCTGGGTGGCCCAGTTGGTTAAGCATCTGCCTTCAGCTCAGGTCATGGTCCCAGTATCCTGGGATTGAGCCCCATATCAGGCTCCCTGCTCAGCAGGGAGTCTGCTTTTCCCTCTGCCTCTCCCCACCTGGCTTGTGCTCTCTCTCTCTCACTTACTCTCTTTCTCTCAAATAAATAAATAAAATCTTTACAAAAACAAAAAAAATCATAAAGAAAATACATTTACAGTACTGTAAAAAAGTCTGCATGTAAGTGGAACCATGCAGTTCAACGCATGTTGTTCAAGGATCAACTGTATATCCATTACAAAATGCTCACTGCTGTAAGTGTAGTTACCATCTAATTTCCCATGCATGTTATACACTTTTTCCCTTAGCACCTTTAGCATATTAATATAATTAATTTAAATCCTGGTATCATAATTCTAATATCCCTGCCATAGTTGAGTTTAGTTCTGATGCCTGTTTATCTAGCTAGGGTTTAGGCTGTGTTTACTGTTTGCTGTAACTGTAGGTATCAGAGACTAAATTTCCTCTGATGTCCTTGTTTTTGTCTCCCCTATTATCTTTAGGTTCCTGACAGAATCAGGAGTTTTATGTATGTATGTATGTATGTATGTATAATTGACATACAACATTATATTAGTTTGAGGTATACAATATAATGATTACACATTGTGTACATTGCAAAATAATCACCACGATAAATCTAGTTAACATCTGTCACCATACAAAGTTACAACATTTTTTCTTGTGATGAGAAATATTTTAAGATTTGCTTTCTTTGTAATTTTCAAATTTACAATATAATATTATTGATTATCGTCATCATGCTGTATATTACATCCCTGTGACTTACTTATTGTATACTGGAATTTTGTACCTCTTGATCCCTTTCAACTACCTGCCTGCCCCCTGCAACTACCAATCAATCTATTCTCTGAGTTTTGTTTTGTATATTTGTTTGTTTTGATTTTTTAGATCCCATGTTTAAACGAAATCTGTGGTATTTGTCTTTCTCTGTCTGACATATTTCACTTAGCATAATACCCTCCAGGTCCATCCATGTTGTCACAAATGGCAAGATTTCATTCTTTTTCTGGCTGAGTAGTATTCCATTGTGTGTGTTGTGTATATATATATATATATATATATATATATATATATACACACATATATATATATATATACACAATATAATGATATATTAATATAATGATATTAACCCCTTATCAGATATATCCTTTGCAATTATCTTCTCCCATTGAGTAGGCTACCTTTCTATTTTGTTGATGGTTTCCTTTACTGTGCAGAAGCTTTTTAGTTCAATTCAGTCCCATTTGTTTATTTTTGCTTTTGTTGCCATTGCCTTTAGGTCAGATCCAAAAAATATCACCAAGAGTGACGTCAAGGAGCATACTGCCTATGTTTTCTTCTAGTAGTTTTATGGTTTCTGGTCTTACATTCAAGTCTTTAATCCATTTTGGTAAATTTTTGTGTATGGTGTAAGATAGTGGTCCAGTTTCA
This sequence comes from Mirounga leonina, assembly GCF_011800145.1. Taxonomy (NCBI): domain Eukaryota; kingdom Metazoa; phylum Chordata; class Mammalia; order Carnivora; family Phocidae; genus Mirounga; species Mirounga leonina. The sequence goes on along the minus strand of NW_023270377.1, from coordinate 76,532,832 downwards.
TTCTTTTGCATGTGGATGTCCAATTTTCCCAATACCATTTATTGATGAGACTGTCCTTTTCCCATTGTATATTCTTACCTCTTTTGTCATAAATTAATTGACCATATACGCTTGGGTTTATTTCTGTGCTCTTTAGTCTATTACATTGATCTATACATCTGCTTTTATGCTAATACCATAGTGTTTTGATACTATAGCTTTGTAATATAGTTTGAAATCAAGGACGTGAGAGAATTCTTTTTTTTTTATTCTTATGTTAATCCCCATACATTACATCATTAGTTTTAGATGTAGTGTTCCATGATTCATTGTTTGTGCATAACACCCAGTGCTCCATGCAGAATGTGCCCTCCTCAATACCCATCACCAGGCTAACCCATCCTCCCACCCCCCTCCCCTCTAGAACCCTCAGTTTGTTTTTCAGAGTCCATTGTCTCTCATGGTTCGTCTACCCTCCGATTTCCCCTGCTTCATTCTTCCCCTCCTGCTACCTTCTTCTTCTTCTTTTTTTAGAATTCTTTTTTTTTTTTTAAGTAGGGTCTATACCCATTGTAGAGCCCAATGTGAGGCTTGTACTCATGACCCTGAGATCAAGACCTGAGCTGAGATCAGGAGTCAGACACTTAACCACCTGAGCGGTTTTGTTTTGTTTTTGAGAGACTTCTTTTTTTTTTCTAAGATTTTATTTATTTGAGAGAGAGAGAGAGAGTATGAGCAAGGAGGAGGGGCAGAGGGAGAGGGAGAAGCAGACTCCCAGCTGAGTAGGGAAACCCAATGTGGGGCTCGATCCCAGGACCCTGAGATCATGACCTAAGCCAAAGGCAGATGCTTAACTGACTGAACCACCCAGGCACCCCAGAAGACTTCTTAAATAAGGTCTGAGGTATGTAGTTATTTCCATTGTAGTCCACTGTTTTATTGGAGCCCACTTCATGTGAGGTGTTGGGGGAGGACACTTCTATAGTCCTATGATTAGGTCTCAATCTTTATTGAGCTTGTGCCTCTGGGCTATGACCTTCACACATGCTTTACAGCTTTGCCCTTTCCCCTCTAGGTGAGACAGGAAGGCTAGAGGGTGTTTGGGTATTTCCTGTCCCCCCAGTTGGTCAGACTCTCATAAAATAGTTTCTCTTGAGGTCAGACTTCATTACAAAGAGAATGCTCGAGGCTTATTTCAGAATGGCTACATGTCTCCTTCCCTAGCCAGAAGCACCAAGGGATTTTCTCAGATTTTCACTGTGGGCACATGGTAGGCATCTTGGAGGTAACACTCACAAAGATGTGTGGTCCCCCTATTGCTTGGTTCCTTCTTAAATTTTTAACCCTCAGATTTGTCCACACTGAGCTTCCAGCAATTTATCAATTACAGATTAGCTTTTCCTACCCCAGCACTGGTTTTCCTAATTTCTCCTCCAGTAAGTTGTGATTCTTTATATCTGCCTGTCCCCAATTTTGAGGCCAGGTGTTTACCTTGTGACCTCAGTTCTCTAATGGATCTAAGAAGAATTGCTGATTTTCAATTCAGCTTTTTTTTCCCTTGTCATGTGGATGGGAGTGACAATTTCTGTGGGTTTTTTTTAAGTTTTTTATTTTAATTCCAGTATAGTCATCATAGAGTGTTACCCTAGTTTCAGGTGTACAACATAGTGATTCAACAGTTCCATGCATTACTCAGTGCTCATCAAGATTAGTGTATTCTTTTTTTTTAAATTTTATTATGTTATGTTAATCACCATACATCATTAGTTTTTGATGCAGTGTTCCATGATTCATTGTTTGCGTATGACACCCAGTGCTCCATTCAGTACGTGCCCTCTTTAATACCCATCACCAGGCTAACCCATCCCAGGATTGGTGTATTCTTAATCCCCTTCACCTACTTCACCCACCTCCCCTCTGGTAACCATCAGTTTGTTCTCTATAGTTAAGAGTCAGTTTCTCGGTTTCTCTCTCTCTCTCTCTTTATCCTTTGCTATGTTTCTTAAATTTCTTAAGTTCCACATATAAATGAAATCATTTGTCTTTCTCTGACTGACTGATTTCACTTAGTGTTATACTGTCTAGATCCACCTATGTTGTTGCAAATAGCAAGATTTAATTCTATTTTATGACTGAATAATATTCCATTGTATATATATACCACATCTTATTTATCCATTCATCTACTGATGGACATTTGAGCTGCTTCCATAATTTGGCTATTGTAAATAATACTGCAATAAACAGGGGTGCATGTATTCCTTCAAATTAGTGTTCTTATACTTTTTGGGTAAATACCAGTGTGATTACTGGATCATAGGGTGGTTCTATTTTTAACTTTTTTTTTTTCTTTTTAAGATTTTATTTACTTATTTGACAGAGAGAGAGATAGCGAGAGCAGGAACACAAGCAGGGGGAATGGGAGAGGGAGAAGCAGGCTTCTTGCCGAGCAGGGAGCCCCATGTGGGACTGGATCCCAGGACCCTGGGATCATGACCTGAGCCGAAGGCAGACGCTTAATGACTGAGCCACCTAGGCGCCCTACTTTTAACTTTTTGAAGAATCTTCATGCTGTTTTCCATAATGGCTGCACCAGTTTGCATTCCCACAAACAATACACTAGGGTTCCTTTTTTTCCACATTCTTGCCCACACTTGTTGTTTCTTCTGTTTTTCATTTCAGCCATTCTGACAGGTGTCAGGGGATATTTCATTGTGGTTTTGATTTGCATTTTCCTGATTATGAGTGATGTTGAGCATCTTTTCTTGTCTATATTGGCCACCTACATGTCTTTTTTTGGAGAAATGTCTGTTCATGTCTTCTGCCCATTTTTAAACTGGATTATTTGTTTTTTTGTGTGTTGAGTTGTATCACTTTTCTACGTATTTTGGATACTAACCCTTTATCGGATATGTCATTTGTAAATATATTCTCCCATTCAGTAGGCTGCCTTTTAATTTTGTTGATTGTTTTCTTTGCTGTGCAGAAGCTTCTTATTTCGATGTAGTCCCAATAGCTTATTTTTGCTTTTGTTTTCCTTGCCTCAGGAGACATATGTAGACAACTGTTGTTAAAGTCGATGTCAGAGAAATTACTGCCTATGTTTTCTTCTAGGATTTTTATGGTTTCAGATCTCACATTTATGTCTTTAATCTATTTTGACTTTATTTTTGTGTATGGTGTAAGAAAGTGGTCCAGTTTTATTCTTTTGCATATAGCTGCCCAGTTTTCCCAATATCATTTGTTGAAGAGATTATCTTTTTTCCTACCGCATATTCTTTCCTCCTTTGCTGAAGATTAATTGACCAAATAATTGTGGGTTTATTTCTGGGTTTTCTATTCTGTTCTATTGATCTATGTGTCTGTCTTTGTGCCAATACTGTACTGTTTTTTGTTTTGTTTTGTTTTGTTTTTTTAAAGATTTTATTTATTTATTTGACAGAGACAGAGATAGCGAGAGCAGGAACACCAGCAGCAGGAGTGGGAGAGGGAGAAGCAGGCTTCCCCTCAAGGAGGGAGCCCGATGTGGGACTCGATTCCAGGACCCTGGGATCATGACCTGAGCCGAAGGCAGACGCTTAACGACTGAGCCACCCAGGCGCCCATACTGTACTGTTTTGATTACTACATCTATATAATGTAACTTGAAGTCTGGAATTGTGATACCTCCAGTTTTTTCTTTTTCAAGATTGTTTTGGCTATTCAGGGCCTTTTGTGGTTCCATACAAATTTTAGGATTGTTTGTTTGAGTTCTATGAGAAACACTGTTGGTGTCTTGATAGGGATTGCATTAAAGTGTAGATTGCTTTGGATAGTATAGACATCTTAAAAATATTTGTTCTTCCAATCCATAAGCATGGAATTTCTTTCCATTTCTTTGTGTCATCTTCAATTTCTTTCATCATTGTTTTATAGCTTTCAGAATACAAGTCTTTCACTTCTTTGGTTAAGTTTTTTCCTAGGCATTTTATTATTTTTGGTGGAATTGCAAATGAGATTGTTTTCTTAATTTCACTTTCTGCTGCTTCATTATTAGTGTGTGGAAATACAACAAATTTCTGAACAAAGATTTTGTGTCCTGCAGCTTTACTGAATTCACTTATCAGTTCTAGTAGTTTTTTGGTGGAGTCTTTAGGGTTTTCTATATGTAGTATCATGTCATCTCCAAACAGTGAAAGTTTTACTTCTTTCTTAACAACTTGAATGCCTTTTTTTTTTTTGGTCTGACTGCTGTGGCTAGGACTTCCAGTACTGTGTTGAAGAAAAATGAATAAAAATGGTGAGAGTGAACATCCTTATCTTGTTCCTGACCTTAGGAGAAAGCTCTCAGTTTTTACCCATTGAGTATGATGTTTACTGTGGGTTTCATAGATAGCCTTTATTATGTTGAGGTATGCCTCCTCTAAATCTACTTTGTTGAGGGTTTTGTTTGTTTGTTTTGTTTTGTTTTTTTAAGTAAGCTCTATTTCCAAATGTGGGGCTTGAATTCAAGAGGCCAAGATCAAGAGTCACATGCTCTACCAACTGAACCAGCCAGGCGCCCCCTGTTGAGGGTTTTTATAAATCATGAATTGATGTACTTTGTCAAGTGCTTTTTCTGCATCTGTTAAAATGATGATATCATTTTCATCCTTTTTTTAAAAAAAGATTTTATTTACTTTATTTGACAGAGAGAGACAGCGAGAGAGGGAACACAAGCAGGGGGAGTGGGAGAGGGAGAAGCAGGCTTCCCACTGAGCAGGGAGCTCAATGCCGGGCTTGATCCCAGGCCCCCAGGATCATGACCTGAGGCAAAGGCAGATGCTTAATGACTGAGCCACCCAGGCACCCCATCCTTTCTTTTATTGATGAGATGTATCATGCTGATTGATTTGAGAATATTGAACCAAACTTTCATCCTGTGAATAAATTCCACTTGATTGTGGTGAATGATTTTTTAAATGTATTGTTGGATTTAGTTTGCTAGTAGTTTGTTGAGGATGTTTACATTTATGTTCATCAGAGATTTTGGCCTGTGGTGTCTTTATCTGGTTTTGGTATCAAGGTAATTCTGGCCTCATAGAATGAATTTGGAAGCTTTCCTTCTTCTGTTTTTTGGAATAGTTCAAAAACAATAGTTTTCTTCTTTCTTTTTTAAATGTTTGATAGAATTCACCTGTGAAGCAGTCTGTCCTGGACTTCTGTTTTTTGGGAGTTTTTAATTACTGATTCAATTTCATTGCTGATGTCTGTTCAAATTTTCTATTTCTTCCTGATTCAGTTTTGGGATATTATACATATCTAGGAATGTATCCGTTTCTTCTGGGTTGTCCAATTTGTTGGCATATAATTGTTCATGATATTCTCTTACAATCCTTTGTATTTCTGTAATATCAGTTGTTCTTTCTCCTCTTTCATTTCTGATTTTGTTTATTTGAGTCCTCTCTCTCTTTCTCTCTGAGTCTGGCTAGAGGTTTCTCAATTTTGTTGATCTTTTTAAAAAACCAGCTCCTGGTTTCACTGATCTGTTCCATTGTTTTTTTAGTTTCTGCTTCATTTATTTCTGCTCTAATCCTTAGTATTTCCTTCCTTCTGCTGGTTTGGGGTTTTGTGTATTGTTGTTTTTCTAGATCCTTGAGGTGTAAAGTTAGATTGTTTGAGAGCTTTTTGCTTCTTGAGGTAGGCCTGTATGGCTATAAGATTCCCTCTTAAATCTGCTTTTCCTGCATCCCAAAGATTTTGGATCATTGTATTTTCATTTTCATGTATTTCCATATAATTTTTGATTTCTTGATTGACCCATTCATTGTTTAGTAGCATCTTATTTAACTTCCATGTATTGGTGTTCTTTCCAGTTTTTTTCTTGTGGTTGACTTCTAGTTTTACATTGTTGTGGTTGGAAATGATGTATGCTATGACTTCAATCTTTTTGAATTTGTTGAGACTTGTTTTGTGGCCTAATAGGTGATCTATTCTGGAGAATGTTCCATGTGCACTTGAAAAGAATATGCATTCTGCTGTTTTAGGATGGAAAGTTCTGAATATATCTGTTAAATCCATCTGGCCCAGTGTGTCATTACAAGCCACTGTCCCCATGTTGATTTTCTGTTTGGATGCTCTGCCCATCAATGTAAGTGGGGTGTTCAAGTCCCCTACTATTACATCTGAAACTAATGATGTACTATATGTTAGCTAATTGAATTTAAATAAAAAAATTAAAGTCCCCTACTATTATTGCATTGCTATTAATTAGTTCCTTTTTGTTTGTTATTAACAGTTTTATGTATTGGGTGCTCCCATGTTGGATCCATAAATATTTGCAGTTGTTATATCTTCTTGTTGGATTGTCCCCTTTATTATTATATGGTGTCCTTCTTTGTTTCTTGTTACAGTCGTCATTTATTTTATTTTATTTTTTTAAAAGATTTTATTTATTTATTTCACAGAGAGAGATACAGCGAGAGAGGGAACACAAGCAGGGGGAGTGGGAGAGGGAGAAGCAGGCTTCCCGCAGAGCAGGGAGCCTGATGCGGGGCTCGATCCCAAGACCCTGGGATCATGACCTGAGTTGAAGGCAGATGCTTAATGACTGAGCCACCCAGGCGCCCCACAGTCTTCATTTTAAAGTATATTTTGTTCCAAGACTCTTAACTATAGAAAATAAACTGAGGGCTGCTGGAAAGGAGGTGGGCGGGGGATGAGCTAAATGGATGATGGGAATTAAGGAGGGTACTTGTAATGAGCACTGGGTGTTATATGTAAGTGATGAATCACTAAATTCTACTCCTGAAACCAATATTACACTATATGTTAACTAAATAGAGTTTAAGTAAAAACTTGAAACAAGGGCACCTGGGGGGCTCAGTCGGTTAAGCAGCTGCCTTTGGCTCAGTCCTGATCCCAGGGTCCTGGGATCAAGCCCCGAATTGGGCTCCCTGCTCAGCAGGGGAGTCTGTTTCTCCCTCTGCCTCTCCCCCGGCTCATGCTCTCTCTCTCTCTCAAATAAATAAATAAAATCTTAAAAAAAAAACTTGAAACAAGAAATAAATAAGTAAAGAAAGTCTATTTTGTCTGATATAAGTATTGCTACCTTGGCTTTCCTTTGACATCCACTTACATGATAAATGTTTCTCTGTCCCCTCACTTTCAATTTGCAGGTGTTTTTAGGTCTGAAATGAGTCTCTTACAAGCAACATATAGAGGGGTCTTGTATTTTTATCCACTCTGGGAAGTAACAGCTTCTAAGCTCCTTAGATGCTACACTAAAAACTGGAATTTGACTATCTTTTCCTCCCTCTGTTCGAGCATTAGGTACCACAGTGTTTTGGACCAATGTACTGGAAACCTTGAAGTGGACTCTAAATCTGCTCTTATTCCAATTTTTTTTTTTTTAAAGATTTTATTCATTTATTTGACAGAGAGATAGAGAGAACAAGTAGGCAGAGAGGCAGGCAGAGGGAGAGGGAGAAGCAGGCTCCCCACTGAGCAGGAAGCCTGATGCGGGGCTCGATCCCAGGACCCTGGGATCATGACCTGAGCCGAAGGCAGCCGCTTAACCGACTGAGCCACCCAGGCGCCCCTTATTCCAATTTTTTAAACCTAATTTTTTCACTTATTTTTTCAAAATTTTTTTGCTGTTCCTTTCCCCCTTCTCCCTGCCATTGCTTCCATTATATCCCAGGTCATTGTTCCCTCCATGACTTCCAATTCTTCCTGTTGAGAAAGGACACCAAATGTAGAGGAGGCAAAGGGCCTGGGGTCTACTTCCTGCTTTGTTAATCAAGTCACAAGCCCATAAGGCTGCTTCCCTCCCAGAAAGGGTCTTTTTTTCCTCTAAAAACATCATATGACTAGCCTAGCCCTGCACATAAACCAATTTAATTATCCTGAAACACACCATTTTTATGGTTTTGTTCCTTTACTCAAGAACTTACTGGATTTTTCCTGCCACATTGGTGGATGTCATTGTCTCTGATAAAGAACTCACTTTTCCTTACTGAGGAAACTTATTTTCCATGGCTTACGGTATCAGTTTTTGAAGTCAGATGAAACTTCAAGTTACAGCCCTGCCACTTACTCTGTGACTTTGGGAAAATCCTTAAGTTTTAGGAACCTTGGTTTTCTTCTCCGTAAGTATATACTTCACAAGTTTGCTATGAAGATTAAATGGGATCATGAGAGCTTCTCATATAACAAGTGCCCAATAACACTTACTGTAGCACTTACGAAAGAACTTTTTGCAATGATGGGTGTGTCTTATATTTGCACTCTTCAATACAGTAACCACTAGCCACCTGTAGCTGTTGATCCCTTGGAATGTGGCTAGTGCAATCAAAGAACTGAATTTTAAATTTCATTTCATTTAAATTATTTAAACTTAAATAGTCACATGTGGCTAGTGACTGGTATATTAGAGCAGCACTAGACAATATCATGAAAATCAGTTGAAGGAGAAATAGAAGTGTTTTTTTTTTTAGTATTACTTGTGCTTTATGATATTTCACTTTCCAAAAACGCATGCTTTCTTCTTTCACCCAACTTCATCTTTTGCCTCTTTTTGTTTCATATCTGGAAATTTAAGATCTGATTCAACACCCATCTTCTGCAGAAGCATTCCTCTGTTGGTACCAATCCACATGCTTTCTAGTTCCCTGAAACTTTTATTGAACACATGGTCAACATTGCACTATTTAGCACATAATATTCTTTTAACCTATTGCATGTGACAGTTGTAACTCCCCAAGAGCACAATATGAGGATCTGTGTGTTTTTAAAATCCTGTGCCCCTCCCAAGAAATTAGCACATTACTTAGAATACTATAAACACTGCATTATGGACTGAATGTTTGTGCCCCCCCTCCCCTAATTCATACTTTGAAATCTAACCCTTAATAGAATGATACTTGGAGGTGGGGCCTTTCAGAGGTAACTAGGTCATGAGAGTGGAGTCCTCAGGAATAAGATTAGTGCCCTTAAAAGAAGAGGCCAGAGAGCTAGCTCACTCTCTTTTCATCATCTGAGGATACCACAGAACATGGCAGTCTGTAACCCAGAAGAGGATCCTCACCAGAACCTGACCATGCTGACACCTTGATCCCAGACTTCCAGCCTTCAGAACTATGAGAAATATATTTCTGTTGTTTATAAACTACTGTCTATGGTATTTTGTTATAGCAGCCTGAGCTAAGACACACTTGAATAGCCCTATGTTTGATTGATTACTTGTCCTTTACCTCTCTAATTCCTTCCTCTCACCTTCCAGTCCTCACCACTGTTCTGTAGTTGGCTGAAAAGAACAAAGAAGTGCCCAAACATCCAACAAAATTCTTATTGCTTTTTTCTTTTTTATCTTTGTGTTACTTTATTTTTCCCACTCCTTCACAATGGATAAAAGCATCTTTCAGATACATTGTATTTCTCACCTTTTATATAGTAGACATTATGTGCCTACTATTTGCAAAATACAAGTGGTGGGGCAAGGGTTGATGATGGGGGGGCATGAAAATGATATAATAACTGCCCTCACATGAGTTATATTCAGATGGATGGGGTCATTTATGAAAATGATTGATTAACAGTAGAGAATATATAGGCAAAAGAGAAGTACCAAGTGCTGGCTAAAGAGAACAATAGTATTTTGGTATGTATGCATTTAAAGTATTTTAGTTGCCTAATGGAGGGTATTTAACCCAACAAATTTGGTGTTGGTAATGGTTTTGACTGTAATTGAAAAGATGTATCGGGCGCCTGGGTGGTTCAGTTGGTTAAGTGACTGCCTTCGGCTCAGGTCATGATCCTGGAGTCCCTGGATCAAGTCCCGCATCGGGCTCCCTGCTCGGCGGGGGGTCTGCTTCTCCCTCTCCCACTCCCCGTTTGTGTTCCCTCTCTCGCTGTGTCTTTCTCTGACAAATAAATAAATAAAATCTTTAAAAAAAATAAAATAAAATAAAAAAAGAAAAGATGTATCTCGAACTAAATTCTCACAAATTGGATAGATTGGATCCTTAGCAAAATAAAAAGAAACTGTGTGTGGACAATTTAGAAAAAAAGATCACATTGGAAATCAGCTTATGGAAAAGTAAAGGATAAATGGAAACAATGATAACATTAAAAGGTCATGTAAAAAGGGTTGGAAAAGAGAAAAAGATGCACAAATTCAGGAAATTGTGTGTGTGTACATGTGGTAATGTGTGTATGTGTTTTAAAGAAAGATATTGAGGCATTCCTGTCCAAGGAGTTCCAGTCCAAGATGGCAACATAGGAAGAACTCACCTCCTCCATGGAACACACCAAAGTACACCTACTAACAGAATAATTCCTCCTGAGGAAGAACCGAGGGCTGACTGAACAGCTACTGAACAACCAAAGTTAGAGAGAATGGCAAGAGAACAGCAAGAGAGAAGGAGCCACAGTAACAAGGGGAACCCCCACCCCCTATGCTGCGAACAGTATAGTACTGTTAGTACTGAGAGATGGGAACAGATCCTTCTGTCCTTGGGCACAGGAAAAAAAAGCAGTGGTTTAAAAAAGCAACTAGTATATAAAAGAGACAACACTAGAACTTCACCAAGTAGTGGAGGACCTATCCAAAAGCTCTCCAGATAAGAGGGATTGGAGAACGACAGTTTCTGTCCCACCTCATCTTAAAAATCCACCCCAGTGCAGGGTCTGGACACCATAATGGGCAGGTCTGGATGCCATAACAGGCGGGTCCCGGTACTTTAACTACCAGGTCTGGTCATCACAGGAAGCTTGTAACCCCCGCAAGCCTAGGGTCCACAAGCCCAAACCATCCCAGGTAGCACTGGGATATAGGGGAAAAAAAAAAAAAAAAGCTTCAGTTTTAAAGGGCAGAGGAGCTGCAGGGACACTCTCCCCCACTCCCCCTTAAAAGCTCAGACTGGAACAGTCTGAAAGTGAAGGGATGGAAAAATATTCACCAGGCAAATGGAAGCAAAAAAAAAAAAAAAAAACTGGGATAGCAATACCTGTACCAGACGAAACAGACTTTAAAACAGACTGTAACAAGACACAAAGTCATTACCTACTGATGAGGGGGTCAATCCAACAGAGAATATAGCAATTGTAAATATCTACATTCCCAACGCTGGAGCACCTAAATACATAAAGCAGATATTAATGGACACAAAGAGAAATTGATAGTGATACAATAATAGTAGAAGTCATGAGAATAAAAGGGACAGCATAAGGAATACAGTCAATGATATTATAATAGTGGTATAACAGGCCAGATGGTAGCTACACTTGTGAAGAACATTGCATAATGTATAAACCTGTCAAGTCACTAAGTTGTAAACCTGAAACTAATGTAACATTGTATGTCAACTATACTCAAATTAAAAAAAAAAAAATACTGAGAGGAAGTTAACCTTAAAAGTCCACAGCTAAAAAGTCCTAGCTTGATAAGACTCCTAGCAGAATTGGTTGATTCTCAGTAATTCAGTTCACTTGCAATACAATTGAAGAGTGGCGTAATGTAATTACACCAAAAATAGCTTAATATTTACTTCATAATTTTTTAAAACTGGAAAGTTAATTTTTCCCTTTATCATTATCATTCCCATGCTCTGCACATTAGGTGGCGACATTGCGCCACTCCTGGAATCAACTGGGCTGGCCTTAACCATAAAACCTAAATGCAAACTTTGAAAACAAATCTCAGGGACTAAATAGGCCAAAATTAAAAACATTGCCCTTCCAGGGTGCCTGTCGGGCTCAGTCGGTGAAGCATGAGACTGTTGATCTTGGGGTCATGAATTTGAGTCTCATGGGCATAGAGATTACTTTAAAAAATAATGATATTTAATAAATAAAATAAAAATATTGCCCTTTCTATTTATCTTTAAGTCATATGAATAATACAGAGTTTAATAAAAAGTATTTGTTGACTAATTCATTTTGCTAATGAATGTCAATAAACCAGTTTGTGCTATTTTTAAAAATAATGTTCACTTAATCTTCATCATGAGAATGTAATGAATTGTCTCCTTTTTAGTTTTAATGTAAAGAAATTATTTATTTATACTTAATTTCATTTTGTTCTGGTCATTCAATGATGTTTATTGGACCTATGATGATTGAACTCCATGAATCTCTGTAGAGGTACAGTGAGAAGAAGAGTTATCTGGGCAGGGCACTAAGGTCAGGTAAAATATCAATATGCAATTGAGATTTAAAACATAGCTGTTGGGGCGCCTGGGTGGCTCAATTGGTTAAGCGTCTGCCTTCACCTCAGGTCATGATCCTGGGGTCCTGGGATGGAGCCCTGAGGCAGGCTCCCTGCTCAGTGGGGAGCCTGCTTCTCCCTCTTCCTCTGTCCCTCCCCCTGCTCGTACACACACACACACACTCTCTCTCTCTCTCAAATAAATAAATAAAAATCTAAAAAATAAATAAATAAAACATTGCTGTAGTGCAATAGATAGCCACATTAACAAATGCTACAGAGTAGTCATTTATCCCAAAATTTACCTCTTTTTACTTTAAAAGATGCAGTCTAAGTTTAGTATTCAGAATTATTCATTATTTGTACTCAGCTATACCTTCCTATGATCCAACTTTTTAAGTCTTTATTTCTCTAAAATAAACAAGAATTATTTTTTTAAAAAATCTGTCTTTATCTCCTGTCCAGTTTGGGTTCCCTTTTTTGATCCTTTCCATGATCACTGTAGTCTTATTTGAAGTGAAACATTCCAAGTAAAGACATAACATGATTTTATAACAGGTAGGATTATATTTCTATTTTTGATTTCCATTAACTTCCAGGATACTAAATGTGAACTAATAGCTTTAGGAAAGCAACTTCAAAATTCTAAGATCCATTTTTGGGGCATAATTAATACATGCCTTCTAACCCAACATCCACGCAGCTTATGTTGCTCTTCCCCAAATGTCTTGTCATGTTCTTACTTTAGTCAAAGTTTATCTATTCTTTCTAGTCAAGGGCAATTGTCCATTGAAGAAACATGTCAAAGATTTATATAAGAAACAAGAAACCACATTTGTTGCAGGAATTCACAATATTTTCTACAAGTATATTCACATTTTTTAAAAAAGATTTTATTTGACAGAGAGAGAGAGAGCACAAGCAGGGGGCAGCGGCAGAGGGAGAAGCAGACTCCCTGCTGAGCAGGGAGCCCAGTGCGGGACTTGATCCCAGGACCCTCGGATCATGACCTCAGTCGAAGACAGACACTTAACCAACTGAGCCACCCAGGCGCTCCTATATTCACATTTTTAATAAGATATGTTATGGGTCCCAGGCTAAGCGTAGAGACAAGATGTTCTTAAAAAGCTTTAAGTTTTGTTTGCACCAAAAAAGGTTTATGTTATGTCAAATAATACCTCTCTAATGTACCAGAAACAAGACTTATATTCTTTGTATCACCTGCACCTGACTCAGTGGACGTGTAAACAACTGGGGGTTGAATGAATGCACCTGAGCATTCTCCATGTCCTGAACCACTTTGATTCCATCCATATAATAGGGCCTCAGGTATCCTATTAGAAGCTCCCAGGGCTATCCTCAAGCCCTATGTAAAGTCTTTCTAAGCACCTCCATCCTGCTTTCTCTTATGCACCAGCTTGTTCCACTCAGTGCCTCTGATTCCCAGCCTGTGCCTCATTCCCACCATCCTCTATTCTGCTGTGCCCCTTCTCATTGCCACTTTGGTTAGCAACAAACAAATTCAGCAAACATTCACACCAGTTCAACTCTCTGCCAGGTTTGTTCCAGCTTTGCTGTCAGGTCTGTTTCAGATCTTTCTGGACATCAGATTCTGTTATCCTCACACATTAATCCAGCCTCAGGTCACCACATTCCCACTTCATCTGGGAGGGAAATTCAGGGAAAATGTATGAATGCAAGAATGAACTAGCAAATTTTAATGTAGAATATTAACAACTTCAGTAGCTGAAATAATTGGACTAGAAATAGGGAAATCTATAAAGATTATGCCCCCCCCAAAAAAGAATAAGGCAAGAAGTTGTAAGTATCATAGCATCAGTATAATAAAGGAGGGCACATACAAGAATTGAAAGCTTTTTTTTTTGGCGGTGGGGGGAGACATTTTACCATTTCTATTTATCACTATACTAGCTTAAATTGCTTTATTCAATAAGCTAAATAATAAATAAATTTAAACATGGTAGGAGACCAAAGTGGAAGTGCCATAAATGTTAAGTGACATTGAACTCCATGATAAGTAAATGTAGTGGTGGATCACCCTCCACACTTTAAGGTCTTTAAGATGTTTAAAATATTTAATATTTTTTAAATAGAAAAGACATTTAGAAATAATGTAGAAAACCTTTACTTACTTTTCTATAAAACCATACTCTAAAAGCTGTGGAAATATTTTTATGGTTCTAGTTACATGGTACCTCAAGAAGACTAGAATGACTCTTGAAAAAATCCAGAAAGACATCATCAGAGTGATAAACTATATTGGGTCCTATTATCTGGAAACCAGCCAAATGATTAAGGCTATAACTTAAGAAAGATAGATGTTAAGAAGGAATATGATCAGAGTTTATAAACTGTAGCTCACACATGTATAGCTCACACATATTTTTCAAAACATGCTCATGCATTATTTCATTTGATTATAAAAGCTTAATAACAGTAAGCATTATAATCATTTTTAAAACAAACAGCATGTAAAACTATGACAGGAATTGGTCAAGTGATAATATACCACCTAACTAAATATTAGTGTATGAGAAGTGGGAAAGACTTCTTTGTAGTTTGTAAGAGGTACATTTAAGACAATGAGCATAACTTAATTAAAATTAAAGTTATACAAAGGACAATAAATTTGAGACACTTTTAAAATTCACGTTGGTGAAGTCCTCAAAGTTAAGTGGTTCCAAAGAAGATTAAGGTCAATTTGTAGATGATATATCCATAATGGGTTATTAGGAGGAAACAGAGGACAATTTTCTTCCACAAAACATCCCTGTGTTTAAGAGTCAAATCTTAGATGCCAAAAACAAATATCACATGAAATCAACTAATTGCTGTATTCTTCTAAATACCCTGTATGAGTCTTTTTTTTTTTTTTTTTAAGATTTTATTTATTTGAGGGAGAGAGAGAGAGCAAGTGGGGGAAGGACCAGAAGTAGAGGGACAAGCAGGCTCTGTGCTGACCACAGAGCCCCACGCGGGGCTTGATCCCAGGACCCCGAGATCATGACTCGAGCCGAAATCAAGAGTCGGAGGTCCAACCGATGGAGCCACCCAGGTGTCCCGAGAGTCTTACTCTACTACCAAATTACTATTTAACCTTTAGTCAGAAGATCAACGTCTTCCATATTCCATTTAAAATGATATGGCCTTTGTGTCCCAAATTCATTAGCACACTAGCAGAATCCATGCAAATCAGTTATCAGAGAAATGGCAAAATGAAACTCTAGGGTAAGAAATGAATGACTTTAGGGCGCCTGGGTGGCTCAGTTGGTTAAGCGACTGCCTTCGGCTCAGGTCATGATCCTGGAGTCCCGGGATCGAGTCCCGCATCGGGCTCCCTGCTCGGCTGGGGGTCTGCTTCTCCCTCTGATCCTCCTCCCTCTCATGCTCTCTGTCTCTCATTCTCTCTGTCTCAAATAAATAAATAAAATCTTTAAAAAAAAAAAGAAAAAAGAAATGAATGACTTTACCACTCTAAAACCCAACATGTATTTCTTGCCCCATTAGAAAATAAAATGTTCATGATCTTTGAATTCATAAAGGAATCTGGAAGTTTAAACAAAGACAAATGAAAATCTCTTTCTTTAGCTTTAAAAATGCTTTGTTTAGGGGCACCTGGCTGGCTCAGTCATTAAAGCATGTGACTCTTGATTTTGGGGTCTTGAGTTCAAGCCCCACAGTGGGTGCACAGTTTACTTTAAAAAAAGAGAGAGAGAGAGCGCACGAGTGGGAGAGGCAGAGGGAGAAGGAAAAAAAAAAACGAAAGACCCTTTCCCTCTGCCCCTCCCACTCATGCTTTCTCTCTAAAAAATTAATGAGTAAATCTTAAAAAAAAAAAAAAATTAATTACAAAAAGAAAGGAAGAAAAACCACAAAAAAATTTTTGTTGTTGTTTATTGACTACATCTAATCTAACCATAGTACAAATCAGGCTGTGATATTGAGTCAAAGCTAAAGAAAGGAAAATACAGTTCTAAAGACCCCACCATAATATTAATTTTAGTTATATGACATTTATGAGGTTTTGTTTCAGAATAAGCTTTCAAATAGGACTCCTTTAACCAAATCAAAGAAGGTTGAGATGGCTTTCCAACTCCTTTAGGCAAAGATTACATGTCAGACAAGACAGTGAAAACAAAGTAGTTAGATATTTTTCATGAATTATCTTAAAGTTCTTAAGACACAGGAGAAGGGGAACACAGAAGAGGCTTGTTAAAGTGTTGTTTTTGATGGCACAAATCACATATAAAATTTCAAATTACTGAAAACAGTATGACTTAAAAGGCTTTAAAGCCATAGGTCTACACACACATATCTGCGTAAGATCTACAATAATCCAAGCCTTATGTCTGTTTCACTCTTCCTACAACTCATGGAAGAGGTGAGGAAATGTCCCAGGAGATAGACAAGAGCCAGAATAACCAGAAGCAAATGTGCTCTGAGAGACAAGTGCAGACCACCGGAGGAGTAGAGGCAAGGGCAGCACCAAAGGACCGGTCATAGGCATCTGTCCAGTTCAAAGGGAAGGACTGTGGAGAGGCGATCCGGCAAGAAGATAGGAGCAGAGAAAATGAGATACTGGCAAGCCAGGATGAGACAAGCCAGAGCAACAAAGGTAGAGGCTCAGTCTAGAAGATGCAAACAGTGTAAAAAGAGATTAACAATCTAGTTGGAGAGATTTAGCTTATACCCCTGGGAAGTATAATAACAACATAGGACAATAATTCAAGTGGTGTTGCAGAGGAATGTACCATTGATGAAATACCAAATTATTTGTCCGCAAAAGCTTCAAAGTAGAGAGGAGCTTTGATCTCTATCATGATGGATGAGAAAATACAAATGGGTAAAACAAATACAGGGGTTAAATAGGCTTAAGAAAAGGGATGGGGTCAGAATATATCTGGTATACTATGGGAAAGTAAACCAACCTGAAAGGTGTATTGATCATATTTTTATTTTTATTTTTTATATTTTTTACTGAAGTATAGTTGATTACACAATGTTACATTAATATATGGTGTATTTCTTTTTTGTATTTCTTTTTTTTTAAGATTTATTTATTTGAGAGAGAAAGAGAGAGAGAGCGAGTGCAGGGCCGGTCAGAGGGAGCGAGAGAGAATCCTGAAGCAGGCTCCCCACTGATCATGGAACCTGATGCAGGGCTCCATCGCAGGACCCCCAAGATCACCACCCAAGCTGAAACCAAGAGTCGGACGCTTTAACCAAGTGAGCCACCCAGGTATTGCCCCTTTTGTATTCCTTGATGCTTTGACGCAGTGGGGCCTTATAGACCTGAGGAGGGACCGCCCCTCCCCCAAGGGGTAGCTAATTCCTACAGATAGCAAACCACTGGCCTGAGAAGGACAAGCACACTTTTGATATACAAACCAACCAATCCCAGGCCCTTACCCCCATCTGCCTCCTTTTATCAGGCTCCTGCAGTCTAGGACATTATCTTCCTGCCTTAAATCTCCCCAGGGCCAGGTAGCAGACACCCAGAGAGACCACACCTGTAGCCCTAAGCCCACAGAAATTATTTAAACTACCCGATCCTAAACCTGTTCAGCTGCTTACCCTGCCTCGTCCATTCCGTCCCACAAAAACTGCAGTCAGGGCTTTTGCCCACGCTTTCCCCTCGCTTATTCTGCCTTCTGACTGACTCGGGTGCTTCCTGTGGCCCTCTGTGGCATGCCACGGCTCCTCTCCTCAGGAACTGTAAGTAACCAACCGTTTTTTCAAAAGCAATCATCTCTTGATCAGTGGGCCTCACCATACCTGAGTAAGAACAAAATCCTGCATACATTTTATTATAATTCTTTTTCATCCACACCATGTTTTTATTTTTATTCGACTATAAGCAAACAGCAGAATTAACACAACATTAACACAGACGAGGAGTGACCAGCTTAATAGGTACAGACTTGGGGATTTCTGACAACCTCTCACCCAGCCCTGCCACTCATCTAGATGGCCGTGCCTTCACTACAAAGCGACTCTCCCCATTCCTTTTCCCAGGGCTGCGCCTTAAAGAGCCAGAGTGGGATGCTGACCTTTGGTAACCAGTCCGAGATGTACCACACTGGGGGTTCCTGGACGCACCAGCCTCTAGCTGGTTTCACGGCCATGAAAACACAACTAGGTATATTTTAAAAACTAGAGATGCAGAATGCAGAGGGTTAACATAGAAGTTGGTTCTCAGTGCAGTCTAAGGAACTCTGGGGTGCATGAGACTCTTCAAGGAGTCTGAGAGATCAAAATCATGCACCTAGTAAAAGAAACCCTCGGAGGGCAATAAATAGCGCAATGGATTTTAACGTAACAGAGGATGAAAAGACCATTGATTTCAGATAACTCATTGTAGCTAATCTTTGAGAAACTTTATCACTTGTTGAATATTGGTATTGTATCAGAGAAGAATATCTTCAGTTATCTGTAAAGCTTTTAAAATACTTCTTCCTTTTCTAACTACATATCTGCATATGGCCATATTTTCTTCATATACTTGACCAAAACCACATACTAAAAGTAGAAATGCATATTAGCATACAGCTGACTTCTATTAAGCTGGGTAGTAAAGAAACTTGTGAAAATGAAAGTGATATTCTTTACACTAAATTTATTTAACTTGGAAAATACATTTAGTTTTGATAAAAATGCATTTATGGTAAAAATAATGTGCTTATTGTTACTTTTAAACAAGTCAATAAATCTTTTCAACATTTCTCAGTTTTCATTTCAAATATGTTTTTATCCTTTGGATAAATAACTAGTGGTGCAATTGCTGGGTCATAGGGTAGCTCTATTTTCAACTTTTTGAGGAACCTGTTTGAGGAACTGTTTTCCAGAGTGGCTGCACCAGCTTTCATTCCCACCAACAGTGTAGGAGGGTTCCCCTTTCTCTGCATTCTGGCCAACATTTGGTGTTTTCTGAGTGGTTAATTTTTGCCATTCTGACTGGTGTTGGGTGGTATCTCATTGAGGTTTTGATTTGTATTTCCCTGATGCTGAGTGCTGTGGAGCATTTTTTCATGTATCTGTTTTTCATTTGTATGTCTTCTTTGGAGAAATGTCTGTTCATGTCTTCTGCCCATTTCTTGACTGGATTTTTTGTTTTTTGGGTGTTGAGTTTGAGAAGTTCTTTATAGATTTTGGATACTAGCCCTTTATCTGATAAGACATTTGCAAATATCTTCTCCCATTCTGTAGGTTGCCTTTTAGTTTTGTTGACTGTTTCCTTTGCTATGCAAAAGCTTTTTATCTTGATGAAGTCCCATTAGTTCATTTTTGCCTTTGTTTCCCTTGCCTTTGAAGTCATGTCTAGCAAGAAGTTGCTGTGACCAAGGTCAAAGAGGTTGCTGCCTATGTTCTCCTCTAGGATTTTGATGGCTTCCTGTCCCACATTTAGGTCTTTCATCCATTTTGAATTTATTTTTGTGTATGGTGTAAGAAAGTGATCTAGTTTCATTCTTCTGCATGTGGCTGTCCAATTTTCCCCAACACTATTTGTTGAAGAGACTGTCATTTTTCCACTGGATATTCTTTCCTGCTTTGTGAAAGATTACTTGATCATAGAGTTGAGGGTCCATTTCTGGGTTCTCTATTCTGTTCCATTGATCCATGTGTCTGTTTTTGTGCCAAAACTGTCTTGATGATTACAGCTTTGTAGTAGAGCTTGAAGTCCGGAATTGTGATGCCTCCAGCTTTGGTTTTCTTTTTTAACATTACTTTGGCTATTTGGGGTCTTTTCTGGTTCCATACAAATTTTAGGATTGTTTGTTCCAGCTCTGTGAAAAATGTTGATGGTATCTTGATAGGGTTTGCATTGAACATGTAGATTGTCTTAGGTAGCATGGACAGTTTAACAATATTTGTTCTTCCAATTCATGTGCATGGAATGTTTTTCCATTTCTTTGTGTTCTCCTCAATTTCTTTTATAAGTATTCCATGGTTTTTCAGAGTATAGATCCTTTACCTCTTTGCTTATGTTTATTCCTAGGTATTGTATAGTTTTTGGCACTTATAAATGGGATTAATTCCTTGATTTCTCTTTCTTCTGCCTCATTATTAGTGTATAGAAATGCAACTGACTTCTGTGAATTGATTTTGTATGTTGCAACTTTGCTTCACTCCTGTATCAGTTCTAGCAATTCTTTGGTGGAGTCTTTTGGGTTTTCTACGTAGAGTATCATGTCATCTATGAAAAGTGAAAGTTTGACTTCTTTGCCAATTTGGATACATTTTATTTCTTTTTGTTGTCTGATTGCTGAGGCTAGAACTTCCAGTACTATGTTGAACAACAGTGGTGAGAGTAGACATCCCTGCTGTGTTCCTGACCTTAGGGGAAAAGCTCTCAGTTTTTCCCCATTGAGGATAATATTCATTGTGGGTTTTTTGTAGATGGCTTTTATGATAGTGAGGTATGTTCCCTCTATCCCTACATGGAGACACCACAGGGGATTTTAATGCAGGAGATCTTTGGGTCACATTTTGAAAAATAGTGCTTTAAAATAGTTAAACATGACCTGAAGCTGTGCCTATTTACACACACACACACACACAAAAGATTTGGGATGTAAGGGGCACAACCTCTCACAGTCATGAACATTATTTCTGACCCATAACTATCATTGTAAGAAGTACAGGCCAGTTTAAGGATCTTGGAACATTTTCAGACTTGCCAAGTTTTACTGGAGATTACTTTGTTAGTAAACATGGGAACAGTGAAGAAAAATACTGTTTCTGACAAGTTTGGCATTTAAATATGTGTCCAACATCCTGTACAGTCTATCATGAGATGCCTCTGAACATGCCATCCGTACCCCCAGGGTCCCTGGCTGCCCCCCACCCCACATTAACTTGTGATTTGTACAGCCTTTGGCAATTCACCCTTCTGTCCTTCAAAACAAAAATACAGCAATGAATGCTTTTGAAGTGTCTCTGAGGTAAATGACCCCGGCCACCTAGAAAGCACCATTAAAGTGATGTCTGCTCTGGGAAATTGTAGCTGCAACGCTATAAAGCCATCAGCGACCATGATGACCATGAAAAAGCCCGAGGTTCTGCACTGTCTCAGAGGAGTTAGTTCTCCATACCGAAAGTCAGTGATTTAGAAAAGCCATGCTGTGAGGGACATCTGAAAGGCTTGTAACAGAATCATCCCCAGATTCTTCACAAGCCTTCTTGCCTTTGGGAACCAGCCTGAGAAGACTGAGTAGGTTGGCCCAGCGGTGGCATTGCCATAGCCATGGGAAAAAGTACTTTTCCCCTCTCATCAGTAAAGGTAGCGTAGCTTTCCAGGGCATGGTTTACTTCTGTCAATGGTTATTAAATTTTAAGTGTCTACTTAGCTAACATCTCTTCTTCTTCTTCTTTTTTTTAAAGATTTTAGATTTATTTATTTGACAGAGAGAGAGAGATGGCGAGAGAGGGAACACAAGCAGGGGGAGTGGGGGAGGGAGAAGTAAGCTCCCCACTGAGCAGGGAGCCTGATGAGGGGCTCGATCCCAGGACCCTGGGATCATGACCTGAGCCAAAGGCAGACGCTTAACCGACTGAGCCACCCAGGCATCCCTCTAACATCTCTTCTTAAAACATGACTTTATAACTTCAGGCGTGGAAAAGTTTCTCTCCTAGCGCACAAGAGTGAGCTCCTCATGGGCCAAAATTCCAACCAGATAACAAGAGATAAACACAACCTGGGAGATTTGCAGAGTGAACAAAAGGCAGCACATTGGGGGAGAAATTAAAATTTGAAAGACGTGACCAGGGTGGGGTGAATTTCCTGTTTTGTTTTACAGCTTGACCTCAGGGGTAGACTATGTAGATGAAGTATGATATGAGCAGTTAAAACTCTGATAAGAAAATCGGCCATCCTCTGTCCTGAGCAGCCAAGGGACAGAACCTGGCATAACAAGAGCTTCCAGAGACTGAGACCAAAATCCCAGACAAGAGAGATCCTAAGAAGGGGAACCCAAAATTCCTCCATGTAGACTCTGCCCAAGGCTGACTTCTGAACAACACATACACAGGGCGGACTGTAGTAGTTCCCCTAAAAAAAAAAGATCTGAGCTGGAATTTGAGCTTCCACTGGCTACAGGCAAGCGAGAGCTTGTGGTATAAGTCTAACCGATGAATATCCTGCTAAAAGAGAACTTCATTACCCTTTGGAGAAATATGAAAGAAGCTGGAGTCCAGAATCCATAGCATAACATTTACAATATCCAGGATACAGCCCCAATTTTCTTGACATTCAAAGAATTAAGGGCATGTAGGAGAAAATGATAACCAACAACAGCAGATCCCAGATCACCCAGACGTTGGAAATGTCAAAGACTTTGAAGCAGCCATTACACATATACTCAGTGAGGTAAAGGACAATATGATTGGAATGAAAGGATAGGAAACCACCACAGAGAAATAGAAACTGTAAACATAAGTAAAATGGAACTTCTAGAGTGGAAGTATTCAATATGTGAAATTAAAATTTCACTGGGTGGACGTCATAGCAGAAAGGGCACAACAGAGGAAAGAGTCAGAGAAACTGAAGACAGATCAGTGGAAATGATTCAGTCTGAAGAGAGGGGAAAGGGTTAAAAGTAAAAAGAACAGAACCACAGGGACCTGTGGAAATATCAAGCAATCTAGCATGTGTAGTTCATAAATAAAAGTTGACAAGATCGGGGCACCTGGGTGGCTCAGTCGTTAAGCGTCTGCCTTCGGCTCAGGTCATGATCCCAGAGTCCTGGGATCGAGCCCCGCATCGGGCTCCCTGCTCCGCGGGGAGCCTGTTTCTCCCTCTCCCCCTGCTTGTGATCCTGTTCTCACTGTGTCTCTCTCTGTCAAATAAATAAAATCTTAAAAAAAAAAAAAAAAGTTGACAAGATCGACAACTCCACAATTATAGTTGGAGATTTCTCTCAGAAATTGATGAAACTACTAGAAAAAAAAATCAGTAAAGACATACTGATTATGAACAACATTGCCTACTACCCTGTCCTGACAGTGTTGAATGTTTATATTTGAAAAGAACTCTGAAATCAATGACCTAAGTTTTCACCTAGGAAACTAGAAAAAGGAGCAAATTAAGTAGAAGAAAAGAAAAACTTAAAAGGACAGTGTGAGAATGAAAATTTATAAGTCAGTATCATTCATGAAGTGAAGTGCAAAACCCCTAACAAAAGTATCATCAAATAAAATCCAGCTAAAAAAAGATAATGTATCCTCACAAAATTGAGTTTAATTCCAGAAATACAAGGTTTAAATGACCACTTTAACAATTTAAAGGAGAAAGGTCATATGATGAAACATCATTTATTCATGATAAAACTCTTAGAAAGCTAGGAATAAAAGAGAACATTCGAAATTTGACAAAAGGTATGTATAAAATCACATATCAAATTTTATTTGTGAAATGATGAAAGCCTACTCTTGGCATTGGGAAAATGGTAAGGATAGCCAATATTCAGTAGTGTACTGAATATTCCAGGTAAACAGAAAGGCAGAAAGAAAAAGTATAGAGATGAAAAGGAAGAAACAAAAAGCCCATTTTTTTTTTTTTGCAGGTGACAAGATATGATTGTCCACATAAAAACCTAACATAATTATGGATTAATCATTAGCATTAATTTCAAAAACTTAACAAGTTGCTAGATACATCAGTATTAATATATTACATTTCTATAAACCATAGAAGGGGGAATTAAATCGCACCCCCTACCTCACACAATATATACAAAAAAGATGGATTAAAGACCTAATAAAAAAATACAATCAAATTTTAGAAGACAATATTGGATAATATCTTTATTGCATTATGGTAGGGAAAGATTTCTTAAGACAGAAAAGTATAAAAAGCAATGAACCGACTATATTCAAGTTTAGAATTTCTGTTCATCAAAAGATACTATTAAGAGAGTGAAAAGAAACCGTAAGCTGGGAGAAGGTAATTGCAACACATGTAACCAACAAAGGATTTATCCAAAATGTTTCAATAATTCCTGTGACTCAATAAGAAAAATACAAATGCTCCAATAGAAAGATGTCAACAGAGATAACCAGAAATGTTGCCAAGATGAAGCAGACATGGCTCCTAAGTATGTGAAGCGTTGTTAAAATTTTCTTGGTAATCATGGACATTCAGAATAAAGCCACAGTGTGAAACCACATCACACACCAGATTGGAAAACACAGATCACTAAACTAATTTATTTTCTCTGCAGATCCACTCCTTGTGATTTGACTGCTTTGATTTTCAGGAGAAATTCAACATTGTCTTCAATTCCCTTCTTAATAAATAAGTGTGAAGAAACTCTCTTCACCTATTGATGATGCTACTTTCCCTGTTTTTACCCTGATCTTGATTGCTAAGTGGAAAAGTGTTGCCAATGCACTTTCTTTCCACTTTTAACCGTATCTCTGTGCTATATTTATTTCTAGACTGACGGTATTTTCTTAGTTAAGTACTTGACAGCTGTATCAAAATTAACATTAGATAGTTAGGTTTATTGTTTAATTGTGATTCTTTTATCATGATGAGTGACAAAGTAATTAACGTAGCAGAACTTATATGCCAAGATTTTACCTGAAATATGATCCCTACATAAGTCTAGAGTCATATTTTTTCCCCGTTGGAAGGGGACTGCTTTTTTATTTTTTATTATTTATTTATTTTGAGAGAGAGCAGGGGGAGGGGCAGAGACAGAGGGAGAGAGAGAACCTCAAGCAGGCTCTTCACTTAGCGCAGAGGCTGACTCGGGGCTTGATCTCATGACCCTGAGATCATGACCTGAGACAAAATCAAGAGTCAGACGCTCAACCGACTGAGCCACCCAGGCACCCCGAGACTGCTTTTTAAAAAAAAAATTCTGGAGGGACATCTTCAGGTCACTCACAACTTACTAGGAATTCATTTATCAGAGTTTCTCCTTTATTTATTTATTTTTTAAGATTTTATTTATTTATTTGACACAGAGAGAGACAGGTGAGAGAGGGAACACAAGCAGGGGGAGTGGGAGAGGGAGAAGCAGGCTTCCCGCTGAGCAGGGAGCCCGATGCGGGTCTCCATCCCAGAACCCTGAGATCATGAACGACTGAACCACCCAAGTGCCCCCAGAGTTTCTCCTTTAAAACAGAGAGCATAAAGCCTAAGATGGATGCAAGGCAAAAGAGGTTTACAAGTAAAAGGAGGGAAAGGGAATCAGGAAGCCCGTGGAAACTAAATCAGAGAACAAACTTCACAATGTGCTTAGCCCTCCTGTCAAAGCCTACTTTCAGCTGCTGTTTTGTCTGTCCTGATAATCTCCATGAAAATACTGTAGATGAAATAAATTAAAAGACATTTAAGCAGTAATTTTATCTGGGAAAATAGAGGTGGGTTGCCAGAATATAGGAATGTCTAGACACTGTTGTTTTACAAATTTTTTTATAATAGTTAATGTTGAATCATGTAGCATACCAGCGTTCTCAATGAAAACAATTCCCCAGTCTTTGTTAGCGCAAAATTATCTAAATTCTCTTCTATGAAAAATCTCTTCCTGATATAAAGCCCTCAGAATGAAGCAGTAAGCAGTTTCGGGCACTAGCTAGTGACTGTGGTGACACAGACACATGATGATGCACTAAGACCCGGAAGAAGAGCCTTGGCTCAGGTCCCTCCATAGAGATTATTCCCCAGAGATCAAGGAATTCTTTTTTTTTAAATAAGATTTTATTTATTTATTTGACAGAGAGAGAGCAGGAGAACACAAGCAGGGGGAGTGGCAGAGGGAGAGGGAGAAGCAGGCCCCCGCTAAGCAGGGAGCCTGACATGGGACTCGATCCCAGGACCCTGGGACCATGACCAGAGCCGAAGGCAGTCGCCCAGCCAACTGAGCCACCAGATCCAAGGAATTCTGATTACAGACTCCAAGTCCCTGGTCTTCTGTTCTGGCTCCTAAAACAAGTTACTTTGTTCATATATACTTATGATCCCCAACTGATAGGTGAATTAATTCCCATTTTGTAATACTGTTTTTTTTCTTTTTGTGAAGATTTATTTATTTGTCAGAGAGAGAGCACAAGCAGGGGGAGTGGCAAGCAGAGAGGGCAGAGGGAGAAGCAAGCTCCCTGCTGAGCAAGGAGCCCAATGTGGGACTTGATCCCAGGACCCTGGGATCATGACCTGAGCTGAACGAAGGCAGACGCTTAACCAACTGAGCCACCCAGCTGTCCTTTTTGGTGTCATATCTAAGACATTGCTGAATCCAATGTCATGAAGATTTACTCTTATATTTTCTTCTAATATTGTATTATTTTAGCTCTTACACTTAGGTCTTTGATCCATTTGACTTAATTTATTTATATGGTGTGAGGTAGAGTTCCAAAATCATTCTTCTGCATGTGGCTGTCCAGTTGTCCTGGCACCATTTGCTGAAAAGACTATTCTTTCCCTAATGAATTGTTTTGGCATTCTTGCAGGAAGTGAATTAATTGTGAATGTGAGAGTTTATTTCTCAAAAATATTGACAAATATATAACATTTCTATACATTATAGGTGTATATATATTTAAAAGCAATTGTGTATGTATATATACATACAATATTGTTTTTAAATCAGTTAAGAGGAGAGAGAAAAAGAAAAGAATATGTGTAATTTTTGTGGCATATTCTTTGAGTTTCCTATTGAGAGTGCAGAAAATTATTCCAAGATATTTCTTTTTAGATTCCTATGGTTTGATTATTTCTACCATTAACTCTGATCTCCACAATTCATTTTGGTGTTTGGTCGGAAATAATGACTATTTTTTCAAACTGCTAAGCCACTATCTCAGATAAATCATTGAATAATTCTCTCTTTACTCATTTTCATCATATAATAAGGTAGTATATGTAAAAAGGTTTGTTTTTCCACCATATTGTTTGTGGTAGACATTTCCTGTTTTCTTCCTTATTTCCTTTAAGGAACTGCCCCTCCACTTCCTACCAAGTTCTGGTATAGCTGCCAAATATTTTAGCAACACCATCACTGGTTGTAGAATGCATACATGGTGCACACACAAATATAACACCCCAGTCTCTTGTTTCAAGACACTGGTTTCAAGTAGTAGGTATAGCTCTCAAGCAGGTGCCCAATCCCTCCCCTGGATTAAATATACCCTTTTTCAGAGAAAGAAATTCTCTCCGAGATTGCTAACTTTTACAGTGAAATTTCTATTTCTTGTAATCTAGTAGTTTGATCTGGGGGCTTGATCAGATTCAGGTTCAATTTTATTTATCTGGGCTACTTTATGAGTGCCACTGTATACTTGAATCAGGAGACAGCCAATGTCTGGTTGATTCTCTTTTTAGGATAAAATCATTAATTGATGTTCAATGCTTAGATCTATTAGTTCATGAGGGATGTAAAAAGGTGATACATCAATTCTGTCATTCCTTTGTCATATATTAGCTTGACTATTTTGAAAAAATTATTTTGTGGCTTTTTTATGCAAGCAAAGTTGGCACATAATGTTACATTAGTATCAGGTGTACAACATATTGATTGGAGAAGTCTATATGTTATGCTATGCTCACTGCAAGTGTACTTACTGTCTGTCACCATACAACACAATTACAGTATCATTGACTATATTCCCTATGTTGTACCTTTTATCTCCATGATTCATTCTTTCCATAACCGGAAGCCTGTGTTTCCCACTCCCCTTCACCTATTTTACCCAGCCATCCACCCGCATTTCATCTGGCAAGAACCAGTGTGTTCTCTGTATTTGGGGGTCTGTTTATGCTTTTTGTTTGCTTGCTTGTTTATTTGTTTTATTCTTTTACATTGCACATATAAGTGAAATCATATGGTATTTGCCTTTTTCTTTCTGACTTATTTCACTTAGCATAGTGCCCTCTAGGTCTATCCAGATTGTCACAAATGGCAAGATCTTATCCTTTTTAATGGCTGAGTAATATTCCCGTGTGTGTGTATCTCTGTGTGTTTGCATGTATCATGCCTTCTTTATCCATTCATCTATCAAAGGACACTTGGGTTGTTTCTATATCATGGCTATTGTGAATAATGCTGCTGTAAACATAGAGGTGCATATATCCTTTTAATTAGTGTTTTCATTTTCATGGGTAAAATACCTAGTAGTGGAATTACTAGATCATATGGTATTTCTATTTTTAACTTTTTGAGAAATCTCCATATTGTTTTCCACAGTGGCTGTAATTTACATTCCCACCAACAGTGCATGAGGGTTCTTTCCTCTCCACATCCTTGCCTTTCTTGTTTTTGATTCTAGCCATTCTGATGGCTGTAAAGTAATATCTCATTGTGGTTTTGATTTGCGTTTTCCTGATGATGAGTGATGTTGAATATCTTTTATGGGTCAGCCATCTGTATGTCTTCTTTGGAAAAATGTCTATTTTCTGGCCATTTTTTGGTGTTGAGCTGTTTGTTTTTTTGGTGATGAGTTGTATATGTTCTTTATATTTTTTGGATATTAACCCTTTATCAGTATATCATTTGGAAATATCTTCTCCCATGCAGTAGGTTGCCTTTTCTTTTGATTGACAGTTTCCCTCACTGTGCAAAAGGTTTTTATTTTGGTGTAGTCCCAATAGTTTATTTTTGCTTTGGTTTCCTTGCCTGAGGAGACATATCCAGAAAAATATTGTTAAAGTCGATGTCAGAGAAATTACTGCCTATGTTTTCTTCTAGGAGTTTTATGATTTCAG
The DNA here is from genome assembly GCF_011800145.1 of Mirounga leonina. Classification (NCBI taxonomy): domain Eukaryota; kingdom Metazoa; phylum Chordata; class Mammalia; order Carnivora; family Phocidae; genus Mirounga; species Mirounga leonina. Next base: position 76,503,961 of record NW_023270377.1, on the reverse strand, counting down.
GTCTCATATTTAGGTCTGTAAGCTATTTGGGGTTTATTTTTGTGCATGGTGTAAGAAAATGGTCCAGTTTCATTCTTTTGCATGTAGCTGTCCAGTTTTCCCAACACCATTTGTTGAAGAGACTGTCTTTTTCCCAGTGTATATTCTTGCCTCCTTTGTCATAGATTAATTGACCATATAAGTATGGACTTATTTTTTGGCTCTCTGTTCTGTTCTTTGATCTATGTGTCTATTTTTGTGCCAGTACCATACTGTTTTTATTACTATAGCTTTGTAGTATATATGAAATCTGGGATTATAATACATCCAACTTTGTTTTTCTTTTTCAAGATTGCTTTGACTAATCAAGGCCTTTTGTAGTTCCATACAAATTTTAGTATTATTTGTTCTAGTTCTATGAAAAATGCTCTTGGTATTTTAATAAGGATTGCATCAAATCTGTAGATTGCTTTTGGTAGTATGGATGTTTTAACAATAATTCTTTCAGTCCCTGAGCATGGAACATCTTTCCATTTGTGTCATCTTCAATTTCTTTCTTCAATTCTTTTCATCTTTTATAGTTTTTAAAGTGCAGGTCTTTCACCCCCTCAGATAAGTTTATTCCTAGGTATTTTATTCTGTTTGGTGCATTGTAAATGGAACTTTTTTTTTTTTAATTTCTTCTTCTACTTCATTATTAATATATGGAAATGCATTGTATATTGATTTGAATCCTACAACTTCACTGAATTCATTCATTTTAATAGTTCTTTGGTGGAGTCTTTAGGATTTTCTATGTGTAGTATCATGTCATGTGCAAATAGTGGCAGTTTTACTTCTTCTCTCCCAATTTGAATGCCTTTTATTTCTTTTTCTTGTCTATTGCTATGGCTAGAACTTCTGGTACTGTGTTGAATAAAAGTGAGAGTAGACATCCTTGTCTTGTTCCTAACCTTACAGGAAAACTCTGTTTTTTACCATGGATGCAAACTATGGGCTTGTCATATATAGGCATTGTTATGGTGAGGTATGTTTCTTCTAACCACTTTGTTGAAAGTTTTTGTCATGAACAGATGTTTAAATTTCTCAAATGCTTTTTCTGCACTTACTGAGATGATCATATGATTTTTATCCTGCATTTTGTTAATGTGGTGTATCACATTGATTTGTGGATATTGAAACACCTTTGCATCCTTGGAATAAATCTTATTTGATCATGGTGAATGATTCTTTTAATGTTTTATTGAATATGGTTTGCTAATATTTTATTCAGGATTTTTTTTATGTTCATCAGGATTATTGGCCTATAATTTTTTTTTTATAGTACCTTTGTCTGGTTTTGGTATCAGGGTAATGTTTGTCTTGTAGAATGAATTTGGATGTTTTCCTTCCTTTTCTGTTTTTTGGAATAGTTTGAAGAGAATGGGTATTAACTCTCCTTTAAATGTTTGATAGAATTTACTTGTGAATCCATTCAGTCCTGGGCTTTTGTTTGTAGTTTTTTAAAATTACAATTTGATTATAGTTTTTTAATGACAATTCAATTTTGTCACTAGTAATGGGTCTGTTCAGATTTTCTTTTTTTTTTTAATTTTATTATGTTAATCACCATACATTACATCATTAGTTTTTGATGTAGTGTTCCATGATTCATTGTTTGCATATAACACCCAGTGCTCCATTCAATACGTGCCCTCTTTAATACCCATCACCAGGCTAACCCATCCCCTCACCCTCACTCCCCTCTAGAACCCTCAGTTTGTTTCTCAGAGTCCATAGTCTCCATGGTTCGTCTCCCCATCCAATCCCCCCCCTTCATATTACCCTTCCTACTATCTTCTTCTTTTTTTTAACATATAATGTATTGTTTGATTCAGAGGTACAGGTCTGTGATTCATCAGTCTTACACAATTCACAGCACTCACCATAGCACATACTCTCCCCAATGTCTATCACCCAGCCACCCCACCCCTCCCACCCCCCACCACTCCAGCAACCCTCAGTTTGTTTCCTGAGATTAAGAATTCCTCATATCACTGAGATCATATGATACATGTCTTTCTCTGATTGACTTATTTCACTCAGCATAACACCCTCCAGTTCCATCCATGTTGTTGCAAATGGCAAGCTCTCATTCCTTTTGATGGCTGCATAATATTCCATTGTATATATATACCACCTCTTCTTTATCCATTCATCTGTCGATGGACATCTTGGCTCTTTCCATAGTTTGGCTATTGTGGACATTGCTGCTATAAACATCGGGGGGCACATACCCCTTCGGATCACTACATTTGTATCTTTGGGGTAAATACCCAGTAGTGAAATTGCTGGGTCGTACAGTAGCTCTATTTTCAACTTTCTGAGGAACCTCCATACTGTTTTCCAGAGTGGCTGCACCAGCTTGCATTCCCACCAACAGTGTAGGAGGGTTCTCCTTTCTCCGCATCCCGCCAACATCTTTCGTTTCCTGACTTGTTAATTTTAGCCATTCTGACTGGTGTGAGGTGGTATCCCATTGAGGTTTTGATTTGGATTTCCCTGATGCCGAGTGATGTTGAGCACTTTTTCATGTGTCTGTTGGCCATTTGGATATCTTCTTTGGAAAAATGTCTGTTCACGTCTTCTGCCCATTTCTTGATTGGATTATTTGTTCTTTGGGCGTTGAGTTTGAGAAGTTCTTCATAGATTTTGGATACTAGCCCTTTATCTGATATGTCATTTGCACATATCTTCTCCCATTCTGTTGGTTGTCTTTTGGTTTTGTTGACTGTTTCCTTTGCTGTGCAAAAGCTTTTTATCTCGATGAAGTCCCAATAGTTCATTTTTGCCCTTGCTTCCCTTGCCTTTGGCAATGTTTCTAGGAAGAAGTTGCTGCGGCTGAGGTCGAAGAGGTTGCTGCCTGTGTTCTCCTTTAGGATGTTGATGGACTCCTGTCTCACATTTAGGTCTTTCGACCATTTTGTGTGTGGTGTCAGGAAATGGTCCAGTTTCATTCTTCTGCATGTGGCTGTCCAATTTTCCCAACACCATTTGTTGAGGAGACCGTCTTTTTTCCACTGGACATTCTTTCCTGCTTTGTCAAAGATTAGTTGACCATAGAGTTGAGGGTCCATTTCTAGGCTCTCTATTCTGTTCCATTGATCTATGTGTCAGTTTTTGTGCCAATACCATACTATCTTGATGATTACAGCTTTGTAATGGAGTTTGAAGTCCAGAATTGTGATGCTATCAGCTTTGCTTTTCTTTTTCTTTTTCTTTTTTTAAAAAATATTTTATTTATTTATTTGACAGAGAGACAGCGAGAGGGAACACAAGCAGGCAGAGTGGGAGAGGGAGAAGCAGGCTTCCCGCTGAGCAGGGAGCCTGATGCGGGGCTCGATCCCAGGACCCCGGGATCATGACCTGAGCCGAAGGCAGACGCTTAACGACTGAGCCACCCAGGCGCCCCCAGCTTTGCTTTTCTTTTTCAACATTCCTCTGGCTATTCAGGGTCTTTTCTGGTTCCATACAAATTTTAGGATTATTTGTTCCATTTCTTTGAAAAAAGTGGATGGTATTTTGATGGGGATTGCATTGAATGTGTAGATTGCTCAGGTAGCATTGACATCTTCACAATATTTGTTCTTCCAATCCATGAGCATGGGATGCTTTTACATTTCTTTGTGTCTTCCTCAATTTCTTTCATGAGTATTTTATAGTTTTCTGAGTACAGATTCTTTGCCTCTTTGGTTAGATTTATTCCTAGGTATCTTATGGTTTTGGGTGCAGTTGTAAATGGGATTGACTCCTTAATTTCTCTTTCTTCTGTCTTGTTGTTGGTGTATAAGAATGCCACTGATTTCCGTGCATTGGCTTTACATCCTGCCACTTTACTGAATTCCTGTATGAGTTCTAGCAGTTTTGGGGTGGAGTCTTTGGAGTTTTCCACATAAAGTATCGTATCATATGCAAAGAGTGACAGTTTGACTTCTTTTTTGCTGGGTCCTTTTATTTCTTTTTGTTGTCTGATTGCTGAGGCTAAGACTTCTAGTACTATGTTGAACATCAGTGGTGATAGTGGACATCCCTGCCGTGTTCCTGACCTTAGGGGGAAAGCTCTCAGTTTTTTCCCATTGAGAATGATATTTGCTGTGGGTTTTTCATAGATGGCTTTTATGGTATTGAGGTATGTACCCTCTATCCCTACAATGTGAAGAGTTTTGCTCAAGAAAGGATGCTGTACTTTGTCAAATGCTTTTTTTGCATCTATTGAGAGGATCATATGGTTCTTGTCCTTTCTTTTATTAATGTAGTGTATCACATTGATTGATTTGCAGATGTTGAACCAAACTTGCAGCCCAGGAATAAATCCCACTTGGTCATGGTGAATAATCCTTTTAATGGACTGTTGGATCCTATTGGCTAGTATTTTGGTGAGAATTTTTGCATCCATGTTCATCAGGGATATTGGTCTGTAATTCTCCTTTTTGATGGGGTCTTTGTCTGGTTTTGGGATCGAGGTAATGGTGGCCTCATAAAACGAGTTTGGAAGTTTTCCTTCCATTTCTATTTTTTGGAACAGTTTCAGAAGAATAGATATTAATTCTTCTTTAAATGTTTGGTAGAATTCCCCTGGGAAGCCATCTGGCCCTGGACTCCTGTTTGTTGGGAGATCTATGTTTTTTGTGGTTTTTTTAAAAGATTTTATTTATTTGACAGAGAAAGACACAGTGAGAGAGGGAACATAAGCAGGGGGTGTGGGGGAGGGAGAAGCAGGCTTCCAACGGAGCAGGGAGCCCGATGCAGGGCTCGAGCCCAGGACCCCGGGACCATGACCTGAGCCGAAGGCAGACGCTTAATGACTGAGCCATCCAAGCGCCCCTTGTTGGGAGATTTTTGATTGCTGCTTCGATTTCCTTAGTGGTTATAGGTCTGTTCAGGTTTTCTATTTCTTCCTGGTTCAGTTTTGGTAGTTTATACATCTCTAGGATTGCATCCATTTCTTCCAGATTATCTAATTTGCTGGCATAATTGCTCATAATATTTTTTTATAATTGTTTGTATTTCTTTGGTGTTGGTTGTGATTTCTCCTCTTTCATTCATGATTTTATTTATTTCGGTCTTTCTCTTTTCTTTTTGATAAGTCTGGCCAGGGGTTTATCAATCTTATTAATTCTTTCAAAGAACCAGCTCCTAATTTCATTGATCTGTTCTACTGTTCTTTTGGTTTCTATTTCATTGATTTCTGCTCTGATCTTTATTATTTCTCTTCTCCTGCTGGGTGTAGGCTTTATTTGCTGTTCTCTCTCCAGCTCCTTTAGGTGTAGTGTTAGGTTGTGTATTTGAGACCTTTCTTGTTTCTTGAGAAAGGCTTGTATTGCTATATACTTTCCTCTTAGGACTGCCTTTGCTGCATCCCAAAGATTTTGAACAGTTGTGTTTTCATTTTCATTTGTTTCCATGAATTTTTAAAATTCTTCTTTAATTTCCTGGTTCATCCTTTGGTAGGATTCTCTTTAACCTCCATGTATTTGAGTTCTTTCCAACTTTCCTCTTGTGATTGAGTTCTAGTTTCAAAGCATTGTGGTCTGAAAATAGACAGGGAATGATCCTAATCTTTTGGTACCAGTTGAGACCTGATTTGTGACCTAGGATGTATCTATTCTGGAGAATGTTCCATGGGCACTAGAAAAGAATGTGTATTCTGTTGCTTTGGGATGGAATGTTCTGAATATATCTATGAAGTCCATTTGGTCCAGTGTGTCATTTAAAGTCTTTATTTCCTTGTTGATCTTTTGCTTAGATTATCTGTCCATTTCCATGAGGGGGTGTTAAAGTCCCCTACTATTATTTTGTTGTTGTCAATGTGTTTCTTTGTTTTTGTTATTAATGGGCTTATATAATTGGCTGCTCCCATGTTAGGGGCATAGATATTTACAATTGTTAGATCTTCTTGCCTGATAGACCCTTTAAGTATGATATAGTGTTCTTCCTCATCTCTTATTATAGTCTTTGGTTTAAAATCTAATTTGTCTGATATAAGGATTGCCACCCCAGCTTTCTTTTGGTGTCCATTAGCATGGTAAATGGTTTTCCACCCCCTCACTTTCAATCTGGAGGTGTCTTTGGGTTTAAAATGAGTCTCTTGCAGACAGCATATCAATGGGTCTTGTTTTTTTTTCCAATCTGATAGCCTGTGTCTTTTGATTGGGGCATTTAGCCCATTTACATTCAGGGTAACTATTGAAAGATATGAATTTAGTGCCATTGTATTGCCTGTAAGGTGACTGTTACTGTATATTGTCTGTGTTCCTTTCTGGTCTATGTTGCTTTTAGGCTCTCTCTTTGCTTAGAGAACCCCTTTCAATATTTCTTCTGGGCTGGTTTCGTGTTTGCAAATTCCTTTAGTTTTTGTTTGTCCTGGAAGGTTTTTATCTCTCCTTCTATTTTCAATGACAGCCTAGCTGGATATAGTATTCTTGGCTGCATATTTTTCTCATTTAGTGCTCTGAATATATCCTGCCAGTCCTTTCTGGCCTGCCAGATCTCTGTGGATAGGTCTGTTGCCAATCTAATGTTTCTACCATTGTAGGTTACATATCTCTTGTCCTGAGCTGCCTTCAGGATTTTCTCTTTGTCTCTGAGACTCGTAAGTTTTACTATTAGATGTCAGGGTGTTGACCTATTTTTATTGATTTTGAGAGGGGTTCTCTGTGCTTCCTGGATTTTGATGCCTGTTTCCTTCCCCAAATTAGTGAAGTTCTCTGCTGTAATTTGCTCTAATATAGCTTCTGTTCCTCTCTCTCTTCTTCTTCTGGGATCCCAATTATTCTAATATTGTTTCATCTTATGGTATCACTTATCTCTCGAATTCTGCCCTCGTGATCCAGTAGTTGTTTATCTCTCTTTTTCTCAGCTTCTTTATTTTCCATCATTTAGTCTTCTATGTCACTGATTCTCTCTTCTGCCTCATTTATCCTAGCAGTTAACGCCCCCATTTTTGATTGCACCTCATTAATAGCCTTTTTGATTTTGACTTGGTTAGATTTTGGTTCTTGTATTTCTCCAGAAAGGGTTTCTCTAATATCTTCCATGCTTTTCTCAAGCCCAGCTAGTGTCTTTATAATTGTCATTCTGAACTCTAGTTCCGACATCTTACTAATGTCCGTATTGATTAGGTCCCTGGCAGTCGGTACTGCCTCTTGTTCTTTTTTCTGAGGTGATTTTTCCATCTTGTCATTTTGTCCAGAGGAGAATAGATGATGAAAGAACAAAATGCTAATGGTAACAGCAATCCCAGAAAAATATACACTAAACAAATCAGAAGAGATCTGAAACCAGGGGAAAAGAAAGGGAAAGGAAGAAAAAGAAAAAGAAAAAAGAAAAAGAAAAAGATATAAAAAAAGAATATGATCAAATATTATCAGGCTGATGAATAGATCAGTGCCACGCACTAGATTTTGGGTGTATTTTGGTCTGTTAGAAGAAACTCCCTCCCAAAATTTTAAAGAAAGAAAAGCTTATATATGTACAAAAATAAGGGTAAATACGATGAAGGGATGGAATATGACTGTAAAGATGTAAATTATAAAAGATTTTATAAAAGCAATTGATAAGATAAGAAGTTGGTTGAAAAAAGAAAGAAGAGAAATTTAAAAAAATTAAAAAGGGAGAGAATGTGATCAGGCAGGAGACTAGAGCAAAGCCTTACACTAGAGATTTAGGGTATATTTTGGTTTGTTAGAAGAAACTGTATCTCAAAATTTTAAAGAGAGAACAACTTATATATATACCAAAAATAAGGGTAACTACTATGAAGGGATAGAATATGACTCTAAAAATGAAAAATAAAAAAGATTTTTTAAAAAAGGGATTGATAAGATGTTGGTTGAAAAAGGGAAAAAGAAAAATAAGAAAAAATTAACTTTGAAAGACTGAAGAATCGGGGGGAAAAGCCATGAATTCTATGTGCTGTATTCCCCTAGGGCTGGAGTTCTGCCGTTCTCATTGATCTGTAAACTTGGCCTTGGCTGGCTGTTCTTGCTGATCTTCTGGGGGAGGGGCTTGTTGCTGCGGTTCTCAAATGTCTTTGCCTGAGGCGGAATTGCCCTGCCTTTGCCGGTCCGGGCTAAGTAATCTGCTCGGGTTTGCTCTCGGGAGCTTTTGTTCCCTGCAAGCTTTCCGTACAGCTTTGGAGGCCGAGAGTGAAAATGGCAGCCTCCCAATCTCCACCCAGAGGAGCTGAGTACTTGGGGCCCCACTCCTCAGTGAGCCCCCAGAGAAAAGCAGTCAATCACTCCCGTCTGCCCGGTCTCTGGCCGCACTCCGTGCTCTCCTGGCCTATGACCGAGCGTTTCTATCTCTGGCACATGACGCCGTCTGGAGTCTCCAAACCCAGCAGATCCCTGTGGTGTGCTCCCGCGCCGCTCTTCCCAGGGGAGGAAGGGGAGTGTCCCTGGATCTGCCACTTGTTGGGTCCCTGCTGGAGGAGCAGGGGCCTGACTGTGCCACGGATCACGGTTTATGGCAACCCTGAGCTGAGAGCCCGTACCTGGGCTCTGTCTCTGCAGCTGGCTTACCTGTTCCGATACCTGGGAGCTCTGCTGCACTCAGGCCCCCCGGTCTACCTGTGACCCCAAGGGTCCTGAGACCACACTGTCCCACGAGGGTTCCACCCCCCGCTTAGCCACTGGAGCGACGTCCCTCAGCGGAGCTGTCTTCTAAAATTTCCAATTTTGTGCTCTGCTCCTCTGTCACTTGCCAGTAGTGGCTGGCGGAGGCCCCCCCCACCGTCTATCCTCCCTAATATCACCTCAGATTCACTTCTCCGCACATCCTACCTTCCAGAAAGTGGTCACTTTCTGTTCAGAGAGTTGTTGCTATTCTTTTCTTTGATCTCCTGTTGAGTTCTTAGGTGTTCAGAATGGTTTGATCCCTATCCAGCTGAATTCCTGGGACCAGACGAAATTTAGGTCTCCTACTCCTCCACCATCTTGCTCCTCCCCTCTGTTCAGATTTTCTATTCCTGATTCAGCTTTGAAAGTTCATATGTTTCTAGGAATTGGCCCATTTCTTCTGAGTTGTCCAATTTGTTGGCATATAATATTTTGTAGTATTCTTATAATTTTTTTTGTATTTTTGTGGTGTTGATTATTTCTCCTCTTTCATTTATGATTTTATATTTTTGTGTCCTGTCTCATTTTTCTTGATGAGTCTGGCTAAAGGTTTCAGTTTGTTTATCTTTTCAAAGAACTAGCTCTTGGTTACATTGACATTTTCTATTTTTTAAAGTCTCTATTTCATTTATTTCTGCTCTGATTTTTATTATGTCCTTCCTTCTACTAACCTTGGGCCTTTTTGTTGTCATTTTTCTAGTTCCTTTAGGTGTAAGCTTAGATTATTTATTCGAGCTTTTTCTTATATCTTCAGGTACACCTCTATTGATATATATTTCCCACTTAGAACTGCTTTTCTTGTGTTACAGCCTTATTTTTTAAAGTAAATTCTTTAAGAAACAATTTTTAAAACTTTTAAAGTTTCTTTAAACCTTCATGTGAGACTCCTAAAACTTTTTACATGGATGTGAATCTCTTGTATTTAAGGATTTTCAGACATGAAAATTCTATAAATTTGGAAACCAATACCAATTTCTAACCCTTATTGTAGACAATTTTTTCTTTACCTCTAAATAAATCTGTCCTTTTACAACTAAAGGACGTTCTTTGTTCTTTTCTTAGATTATCAGCTGTTTATCATCCTCCATAGTTCTTTTTTAGGCTTTAATTTAATTCTAATTAAGCTTTAATTTAGGAGGCAAACATGTAGGCAAAGTCTATGCATGTCTAGCAGTCAACTTTAATCTAAAGAATGTCAGTCAAACATATAGACAGATAGTGCAGAATACCCAATTCCATAGTCCCCATGAGAATTGAGATTCTACTCCCAATGTGTGCATTCTAGAGCAGAACCACAATCTTGATGGTCCTAAATCAACTTCCGTTCCTGCATAATTGGCAGTCTCTAGGGAAATATATTAGATTAAGGATGAGGTGATGGTTGGCAATCTCCAAAACTTACATATTTATCTTTAGCTGTCTAAAATATACAACTGCCAGATCAACTTTTACCTCTAGTAATTAGAAACTAAGTAATTTGAGGGAATTCTCCTGCCGAGGACAACTCTAACTACTGGGAAAGTTCCAAAACCAAATCAAACAAAATAGAGAAAAGAAAACTAAAAAAAAAAATTTTCTTAAAGACATAAAAAATCAAAAGGACTTTCAGAGCAATATTTGAGAGAAGCTGAAAATCCAAAAAAGTATACTTGTCATTTATAGTGACTTTTCTTCTGGAGACATTTGCCAATTAAAGAAGAGAAACCAAGATTCTGATCAGTTCATTTAATATCCATAGGCTATTAAATGGACCTAGGATGATAAAACTTGGAGTTCAAGATCTGAAAGTGAAGAGTAGCCATGGTAAACCTCTTTGCATATTCAGGCTGGAATCTCAAAGGGCTGAACCCTGGGGAACCTAGTCATCACTGAGACTAGGTTTTTTGTCATTTCAATCTCCAGAATTTGGTTAAGTTTATTCTGATTGCTAGTTTCTCAGAGCTTTGCAGAAGGAAAATAAAACCACCATGCAGTATTGTAATATTATCCTAAGTGTAAAATTATTTCTGTAAGTATTGTCTAGTACAATATCTAGCACACAATAAAAAGTAACCTGGTACCCAAAGAGACATGAGAATATAACTGAGAAACAGCAGAAACAAGAGAGAGTAGAAATAGGCACTCAGAGTCTATTAGCATATAAGAAATAGATATTAAATATTAAAATATTAAATAAATAATGAAATATTAAATTAAATAATAAAAATATTAAAATAAATAGGCTTACCATGTTCAAGACAAGATTGAGAGTGTTTAAAGATATAGAATAGGAAAGATTCAAGGGGCACCTGAGTGATTCAGTTAAGTGTCTAACTCTTGATTTCAGCTTAGGTCATGATCTCATGGTTGTGAGATTGAGCCTCACATCAGGCTCCATGCTTAAGATTCTCTCTCCATCTCCTGCTGCCCCTCCCCACTGCCCACTGTCTCTAAAAAACAACAACAACAACAACTCGAAAATGTTACCAAATGGAATCCTGGAAATGAATAGCTGGAATTAAGACTCCAGAGTAAAAGAAACTGTTGAGAATGAAGCACAAAGAATAGAAAATTATACATGAAAGGTAGAGGATAAAGGGTGAAAAATAAAAACCATAAAGATAATTGAATCCCAGAAGAAGATGAGATGGACTGAGAAGAGACAGTATCTGAAGAGATAATAACTGAAAATTATCCAAAAACTAATGAAAGATAAGTTAAAAATGTAAGAATCCCTACAATTTCTGAACAGGATAAACTAAAAGAAATACACAAGTAGGCTCATGACAGAAAAATTTATGAAAAGGGAAGAGAAAGAAAAAGAAAATGAGAAATCAGCCAGGGATGTGGAAGAAGCAGCCTGAGGGAAAGAAGAGAGATTGCTTTCAAAGTGATAGTAATTAGGCTAAGAGCTAATCGCTAACTTCTCAACGGGAGCAATGGAAGCTAGAAGACAATGGTAACTATAAGGCACTAAAAGTAAATAAGTACCAAACTAGAAGTCCATATGCAATGAAAGTATTCTTCAGTAATAAAGGGGATATAAAGACATTTTCAGACAAATAAAAACTGAGGATTAGTCACTTGCATATCTGCACTAAAGGGAATACTACAGGATATTTTTCTAGGTAGAAAAAAAAATGATCCCAATTGGAAATGCAGGTAGAAGTGAAATAAATGAGATGTAAACATTTGGGTTAATCAAAATAAGTATTTATACCATGAATAGTAATAATAATGACTTTTGGTTTTTAAAATATGGAGAAAAATACATAATAGCATATTTGTTAGAAGAGATAAAATATTGTTACTGTTCTAAGGTTCAAGCCTTTTGGGGGAAAGGGGGTAAAAGTACCAATAAATGTCAGATTTTGATAAATCACAAATGTATGTTGTAATAATTATGGTAGCCACTACAGATCTGATAAAATGGTAATTACTTTTAAAGCTAATTATGGGTCAAGGATAAAAATTGAGATTGAGTTCATTTAATAATTGGAAATTTGACTAAACAAGAGAAATTTTAATGAAATATGTACTGCAGGAGACATAGTCTCATTTTAATAAAAATTTGAATCACTGGTACTTCTTTAAGGTTTCATTTACGGTTATTTTACCTTTCATTATAATTTCTAAGAAGCCAATTGTTTCCCAAAGGATTTGTTTAACAATTTAAAATTTCATGTGTTTTATTTTTAACCAGAAATAAAATGGAATTAAACATGTACAAAATAACTGAATATCAAGTAACCAGTTACGCAGCCAGCTCATTTACACTGAATTAGTAATTTTCTCAGTCTGCAATTTATGTTAATTAAGGAAAAATTATGTTATACCTTTACATAATGACATAAATGTCTCCTCTTCTCTGTAAATGTTATTATTATCTTAAGTTTCAGTTCTTTTTCACTATTAGTGTCTTGGATAACTCCATATAAGCTATTTTCATTATACTTTAGCTGGCACTATAATTGGGAGAATATTCAACTTAAAAGCTAAATAAGTATTGAAAACACTAGAATTGTCTTGATTTCAACAAGCTGTGTGATACTCCACATGAAGTGATTATGATAACCACTATGATATATTCATTTTTAAAGTATAAACAGGCTCTTATGCTTTATAAACTTTGTATCTTTTAATGTAATTTGATTTTATGAAATGTTTTGATAAAAATCTTAATAGCAAAATATTTATGAAATATGTTGGGTTTTTTTTCCCCCTACATTGCAGAGATTAAGCCATGGTTTGGTTGTATGTATTTGTTCTGAATCTCTATCTAGCCAATTAATTTTATGTGCATAGTTTAAGGCCCCAGTGACTGGTCAGGATGATTTTGGGGAAAAAGGACATTTTATTGGGTGTCTACATTTCCTACATTCATCAAATAATTGTCATCTCTCTGAAATAAGTGAAGACCTAAATTTCAGTTCTATCTTGGCTACTGACTTGTTTTGTCAACTCAATTTACTTCTCTGGGCTTTTCAATTTTCCTCATAGTAACTTATCCCTGTCTATTGAGTCCTTGTCTATTAGAGCAATTTGATCTCAGTAGAAAAGAGTTTCTGTAAATCCAAAGTATTTTTATTATCCTTCATTGGTTCAATACTGATATCTAAAGTTTTCAGCTAAAAAAAAAAGCAAGTGTTTCCCTGGGCATATTAAGGGCCTCACCAGAAAGCTAGACCTCAATGCAAAGCATGTGCAGAACCCAGCAACCTCTCTAAATAAGTACAGTGAGTCTGTGGTGTTTGCCGTCTTATTGTTCATTGTTTACTGAACTTGTTGACGGTAAGAGGCTGCTTTTCCAGTATTCCCCATTAAAGTTCATTTCTGCTGTCATGGCATCTTTCCACCCAACATTTTGTTGTTTATTGTGAATCGGAAAAGCATCTGCAATAGAAAACTTAGTTTATCCCACGAGAGATTTTCGGCCCAGATGAAGTACCAAGGCAGTTCTGGAAGGAGCAAAGTCTAGATGTGTGTAGGTGCTAACAGCCACCATTGTGTTTGTTCTATAATGCCTGAGGACCTAGGTGACTGCTATGTGAGCAGTGGAGGGGTCTGGCTCTGTGTAAGAGCTGAACTTGCAGAAATTGGAGATAAACTAAATGTTAAAAATAGATCAATTCAAGTAACACCACTAAATTAGGAGTATATGTAAATCACTAAAATGTGAGTTTCATAGTCGCTGTCAAAAAGAATCTTTAATAGTAAAACTGAATTTTTCTCAGTGAAGAGAGGATGCTGGAAAGTCAGCTCAATGAAGTCACAGAAACAGGACTATAAGTGATATAAGTAAAGAAAAAATAGGTACGTTAGGCCTAGGAAAAGGTCAGATTTATGCCCTCTGAGTGTTTATGGCATAAAAAAAATCCTGAAAATGGGACTGGAGCTTTGATTTTGATGTTTAAGGTTAGAAAGTGCCAGGATAAGAAATATTGTATGTACCATTAAAGGAATAGCTCTTAAAAAGTATTCTAATAGTGAGAATAGAGAGGAAAGGAAGGCTTGGGGAAATAGAAAACAGAATCAATTGACATTATATAAAAAGAGAAAAACATCAAAAGGGAAAGGAATCAAAGAACAGAAAAGAATTAAACATACATTAAGTATACTTATGAGAAATGTACATTCATCTTAGTGACTTTGCAGTGTTACTGCTGCTATGTTTTACAAGATGCCTTGAACAAGAATCAAATTGTAGAATTTTACCTTTTATGTCTGTTTATGGAAGAATGAGTTTGCTACGCAAGCAATGCAGAGTGAGCTTGAGGCATACTAACAAAGATATCATGATTCCTCAAAGTTAGAGCCCTTGCAAGATTAAGCCATAGCCCAGAGACACTTCAATCTCAGAGAAACAAAGATGATGGGCTCCCCTGCTGGGATTACTATCCTAATTATCAGAGAACCATTGTTTCTATCCACTCCTGGGCATCAAATAGGCTGACCCCCTCAACTTCAAATAACCTCCCACCAGTACTGAGAACATTCTCTGGCTCGTGCTCGCCTTCTCGAAAACCAAAGGCACTTGGCTGTAAGCCAGTTCTTAGTATTACAGCCCTTGGCACATTTCCATCAGCACTGAACTTTAACACACACACACACACACACACACACATCTTAACACAGACTTTTTAAAAGCTTGGTTCACTTTTTTTTGACATTAGTGTGAAAAAAGAAATATTCTAGTATTCCTTTTAATGATAACTTTGATCTCTTGCCACTGAACTATCTTATAGGAAGTCTGCTTATGATGGATTTTTTAAAATGGAAATTCTGAAGTAGTATCTTTAAAGATCAGAAATCAGAAAAGAACTCACCTTTGAGCAAATTGCATTGTTACAAAATATGAGTATAAGCACTACTGATGGCCAAATTTCCTCTGAAATAGAACTTTATCCCAAAATTCTATCAAATCTCAAATATTTTAATAAATCTATATGAGGTGTCCATATATTTATTTTCTTTGGCTCTAAATGGGACCTACCTTCATCTTTCTCCTTTCAAGAAAAATTAACCTCCCTTATGAAAGAGAGTTACAATTCTAGATATTTGTTTCCTGGGAATAGAATTGCATCCACCATTGGATATTTGCATTTTATACTTTTGATAATTTATTTACCACCCACTTTGTTTTTCTTCTTCTCAGTACAGCTGTGTTCCCTCCACACCCAAATATGGCCTGAGTCCTGATACACAAGAGTACATTAACTTCATTACAGCTGTTGTCTGGCTAACTCTTTCCTCCTCCACCAGGCTCCACCCTTCTCAGGGATCTTGGGTCGTGGCTGAAGTAGTGAGGGGTATCAAAGAGAGCTGGAAATCTGGAGCCTCCTATTCCAGTCTGCTAATGAGACTAACTGGCTGTGTTATCTAAGAAGGCCAGTCACATCCGTGGGTCTTGTAAAATAATGAGGCTAGACTATTTGTCATCTCACATTTCCTCCCCTTTTCAATTTTATGATTTTAACACTACTTCTTGGTTCCACTGTTTCTAGAATGGGTGAAAAAAATCCCCAAACCTGAAAGATATCCTTCTGAAAAGAGACCATTTGGCAAGAGAACTCTAACCTTATGATTCATTCACCACTCAACAAATGTTTGTTGAACACCTACTATCATCCAGGCACTGCGCTGACTAGGCATTGAGTGTTAATTAATTCCATTTATGTTTGTTCACTCCCAAACTGTTTTATCAAAGTGAATTTTACATAACACAAAATTAGCCATTTAAAAGTGAACAATTTAGGGACACCTGGGGGGCTCAGTCGGTTAAGCGTCTGCCTTCGGCTCAGGTAATGACTCCAGGGTCCTGGGATCGAGTCCCACATTGGGCTCGTTGCTCAGCAGGGAGCTTGTTTCTCCCTCTGACTGCCGCTCCCCCTGCTTGTGCTCTCTCTGTCTCTCAAATAAATAAATAAAATCTTTAAATTAAAAAATAAAAAATAAAAGTGAACAATTTAGTGCATTATATATACTAATATACTAATATTTACGATGTTGTACAACCACTACTTCTTAGTTCTAAAACATTTTCACCACTCCAGAAGGAACCCCCATACCTGCTAAGCCCTCAGTCTCATTGTGCCCTCTCCCTAACCCCTGGTAACCACCAATCTGCTTTCTGTGTCTATGGATTTCTGTGTCTATGGATTTACTTATTCTGGATATTTCATATAAATGGAATCATATATGACCTTTTTTGACTGACTTCTTTCACTTAGCATAATGCTTTTGAGGTTTATCCGTGTTGTAGCATGTGTAATTATGTCATTCCTTTTTCTGGCTGAATAATATTTTATTGCATGTATATACCATGGTTTGTTTATCCATTCATCTATTGACAGACATTTGGGCTGTTTCCACCTTTTAGCTATTGTGAAGAGTGCCGTTATGAGCATGCGTATACCTCAAACAACTTATAATATCAATAATTATAGCTCAAATACTTTTGGAAGTAGTTAACTGTCTTCCCAAGCTGGATTCAATCGAAGCTGCTACCTTGTCATCTAATCTCTGACTTCTCTCATTTCTTTGTTCCTAGTTTTACTACTCAATAAATTGAGAAAATATATAAAGTATCTCCTAATCCTTGCTGTGTTCCTATAAATGTATAAGTATAAAACTGGAATTCAACAAATGTCTTTATAATCAATGCCACATACAGTCATATAAACAAGGAGCCATTAACATCAGGAAAAGTAAAGACCATGTTTTATTTTAAAATGTTTCCAACTGATCAATTACTTACCAGGAAGGGGAGGAGGGCAAAAGCGCCAGGCTATTGCTCTTCAGCTCAATTAGGGCAGCAAAGATGGATGGATTTTTCTTCCTTAAATTACAACTTGTGGAAACTATTTCTTTTCTTCATTATATAATAATTTAATAAGAATTGGTATTTTAACTCTTATTTGTGTTTTTCTGTTCACAGGCCAAGTTGCAAAATCACTTGAACTGATGGTATAATTTTTAGATATAGTTTAATAAATTCTTCATGCCAACTCCTGGTCCTCAATATCCAAGACATCTGTGGTTTTCTTCCAGTTTCTCTGCTTACAGCCTTAATGATCTGTGTACTGTTTCCATTTTTAGATTCATTGGCTCAGTGTAAATTTATAAGAACTAGTGATGGCAAAAACCAGTCCTTACAGTCACTCACACACACACACACACACACATTCAGTGCTCTCTTATTCTCTTCATCAACTTAAAGATTTAGGCTTCACATGATTCACCAATTTAGAACTATTTATTTTAAATATTTCTCAATAAGTTCTGGCTTGGATTAGGTAGAGGTTTAACAATGATATGAAGAAATTTTGCAAACTGACAGAGATACTGCCTTTGTGAGTCACTAAAATCTATTTTTCTAAATTAATAGACTTCATTCTGTCTAGTGTGGTACATCCATTGCTCTGTCCAGTGTTAATTCTTTCAGTCCAGTAGTAAACGTGTACTGATTACATACACAAGGTGTTACTGCTGCCATCCCTCCATTCAGGTTAATGGTAAATTGTTAGCGTACAGTTTTATGCAATATTTGTGCTCACGAGAAGCCATGCATTAAATGTAATTTTTTAACGTTAACCTTGAATACATTAGAGGACCTCAGTAATTGAAGAAATATCTTAATATCTCTTATAAAGCAGAGAATCATCCAGAAAAGTAAATTATTTCTTTATTATTAAAGTATTTTGCAAAGTTAGATTTTCCTATTGGGTTTGTTTCAAAAGCAAGGTGCTATCTTAAGTAATAATACTCCCCACTTACTCAGTTCTTTACTTCCAGACATTTTCTCACCTGTTATTTTACTCACACAGTTGCATTGTATAATAAGTACAACTGCTATTATGTACACACATGAGTGAAATATGTTAAGGCCTTGCTGCTTTTTTTTTAAAGATTTTATTTATTCATTTGAGAGAGAGAGAGCACGAGCAGGGTGAGGGACAGAGGGAGAAGCAGGTTCCCCGCTGAGCAGAGAGCCCGAGGTGGGGCTGGACCCTAGGACCCCAGGATCATGACCTGAGCAGAAGGCAGATGCTTAACCGACCGAGCCACCCGTGTGCCCCAAGGTCTTGCTGCTTTAAGTGTGGTCTGAGAATGAGCTTTATCACCAAATGAGTTTGTTAGAAATGCAGAATCACAAGCCCCACCATGGACTTAGTGAATTAGAATCTGCATTAAGAAATATCAAGTGGTTTGCCCTGAGTTTTTTAAATGGTACATCTAGGGCTGGAACGTATATATTCTACTGATCTGCAGCTCAGAAATCTGTCATCTGACTATCCTGAATTATAATCAACAAGTAACATGAATGTGAGAGAATACCCTTCTAGAAATCAATCTGGCATTTCTACTATATCCGTGAAATATGTTGTCGATTCCATCAAACAATAAAACTTGTAGGATCCAGGAAACAAGGCCTGGCTGCAGACGGAGCAGTCTGATGAGTCTTTAAAGGACCATCTGTTTTCTTTGTCAGATATTCAGCAACAATTTTATTAGCACCGAAAACAATATAACTAGCTTTGCTTTCTTTAACATAAAAATAAAGGTAACAGGAATTAAATATTAAGCCGGAAGTTAGAAAGTGCTCATTAAGTTTACCAACCAGCTCTGAGTGTAAAACAACATACTGGCGTTTTCCATGGATAGGTTAATGCTTTTGACGAAGATAATGCTTTGTTTCCTTAGTTTCTCATTGCCATGAGTAAAATACTAATGAGACCCACCTTTTTGAACAACAGTTATCTTCCCCTCTGGCTTGCCAAGGTGCTTTAATGATAAGATTTTTATCTCAAGAAACTTCCTTTTAAAATGCAAACATAAGAGGGGTGATATATTAATATGAGGTAATAATTGCATTTCTGGGGTTTATCTGATTGGTATAGAACAGGGCCCTCTAGAAATTTATTCCCAACTCCAAGTGTTTATAAATGTACATCAGGTGGTAGTGGAAGGAGGTGTGCAGAGAGGAAGGATGGAAGGTTGGGGGGATACCTGGGGATGATAATAAATAAGACAGCCATTAAAATTCTGTAATGCTTTAGACTTTCAGAGTGTTTCCCCTTATTTGCTTCGCATGGTAAGGAGCTCTCTGGGATCATAGTAAAGATAGGGGAGACCAAAAGATGCAGCGAAAGCCTTTGGGAGGGCAGAGGCTTGAGCCTACCGAAGACAGACGCCCGTGGAGCCATCTTTCCCTGGGATTCTGTCCAGCCCAGCTCTTTGGGACAACTGCCTGGCTCCTGAGCGACAGAGATCCTGTTTGCATTCACAGGGGAAAGCACTGTCTCTCCGGTGCAGCCGGGCATGATCTCTTCCTGCTCAAGCCAACACTCTCTTAATTGACTTCGGACAGTAAAATTCACTAAAAGTCTCTCTGTTTGTTTAAAAAAACAAAAATGAATATTCTAAAGTCTTTTTAGTCCTCTTTTACTGTTTCCTCCTAGTTTACCCTAGAGAAGGGAATCCTGAGAGAAAGGAAATTTGAATACTGGAATAATGGAATAGTTTACAAGGGAAGTTGTGAAATCATCATAAACTGAGATACTGAAAAATCAAATAGCATCCAAGACCTTTGGGATGATTAGACAGACACTGTCTAAAGGCAGGACAATGGACCAAAATTTTTTTTAGTGCCTCAGCTCAGCAATTCACAGACAAATGCAATGTGTATGTTTAAAATTAGGCTTTAGAGTTGAGTTCCTAAACATTTCAAAATTTCACAAAAGCAAATGTTTAAGATTTCATGCTTGAGATAGCACTTGGACTTGCAAGAGCTACAGTGAAAGGACACCTAACAAAACAATTTCTACATTCAAGATGATATTAGGTGTTATGTATTCTCAAAAATCAATATTTGCTTTTGTGTCTTTTTAAAAATCCAGTTACTCTTTGTATGTGCTTCTATGGCGCTTCATACGTTATGAATATAAATTATACTTGTGTACAGAGTATAAACATCATATGATTAAAAAAAGGGATGGAATCTTAGTGAATTATAGAGTAATAAGAAAAAAATGTTTTTAAACTTCTCAGACCTTAAAGTCCTTTCTTGCTTCCTGATTGTTTCAGGTTTCAGGTACTTTAACTTAACTGTGGAGAGTGACCCCAGTTAATAAGTTACTCTTAAATTATAAAGTATGCAAATTTAGCAGACTTTGATCAAGGCTGATTTATACACTTTATCAACTTGATCCATTTATGAAGTTGAATGCAACTTCTTATGGAAAAGATTTTAGAAATATATTTAAAATTCCTTTCTAGCATTTTAAGAAAGTTCGGTAATACATTCATTCTGATTTTTTAAAAAGATTTTATTTATTTATTTGAGAGAGAGAGAGAGAAAGCACAAGTGGGGTGAGGGGCAGAGGGAGAAGCAGACTCACAGCTGAGCAGGGAGCTGATGTGGGGCTCGATCCCAGGATCACGACCTGAGTGGAAGGCAGACACTCAACCGACTGAGCCACCCAGGCGTCCCTAATTTTTTAATTATATTAGTTAAAACAGCAAAAGACAATATACTATTATTGACTTACTCCTTTTTATTAAAATTAAACTTAAGGTACTTAAATGTTAAAAGGAACTTCTTAAAATATATATTATATCTGCTTAAACTTTGTAATTTGTATTTGATAGTATATTTGGAGAACGGTGTGAATTTTAGTGACTAAAAATATTAAAATGGATGAGATGAACCCATTTCCCATTTTTTAAAGGATTTATTTATTTGAGAGAGAGAGCAGAGTGAGGGAGAGAGAGCATGAGCTGGGGGGGCAGACTCCCCACTGAGCAGGGAGCCTGATGCGGGGCTCGATCCCAGGACCCCAGGATCACGACCTGAGCCCCAGGCAGCTGCTTAACCAACTGAGCCCCCCAGGGACCCTGAAATGATTCCATTTTTATATGAGTAAATATTGAGAATTATTTTGTTTGGGAATAATGTATAAACTTAACAATTTATACTTCCACATACAACTATGTAGATACATACATGCAAAGATTTTTAAAAAACAGTCTCAATTTGCTTATATTTGCATACTGAAGTTCCCCAAAGGTAACAATAAACATTAGTTTTATAAATACACAACGTAAATTGTAATGTACATTTGTATGTGTATCCATCCCCCCCAAACATACACATATACATGCCATACATCTGCCAAAGTAAAGGAAAATAAGTCCTTGATTCCTGCACTATTTTTCATTACGGCCTGCTTTAAAATAGAATCTATTCATTAATTTAAAACATAAATAAAACTATTAACCAAGAAAGTGCTCACTGAGCATAGATCTTTGAGTAGTCTGTAAAAAACATGGGAATTCAAATTAGAGGAAGCACTTATTAAGGAAGACTACCATGTTGGGTATGTCTAGCATTTGGCTTAAAATTGTAATTGTTTTGTTCTTCAAAAGAGGTTCCAATTAATGAATGTGTCAGTTAAACTTTCTTGGCCTGTCGTGACATTATTCATTTGCCTGACATATTTCTGAAAGCAGTTATTCTATAGATTCAGCTTTTATATTGGGTTAAGTTTTTATAAAAATATTTTTACACAAAGTAAAGAGAAGGTTTAGCACATGACCAGTTGTTTTTTTTTTTTAACTTGAGATACACAAAAAGTTAAAGCACCTATAACCCCACCATCTGTTTCCCCCACCGCTATCTTCCTGCTCCCACCATTTAGCAGCACCCCCAAAAAGAGCTCCCCATTACCCATGTGGTGCTACAAACTCTTCAATCTTCCTCTTTTATATAGAGGTATCTATCTACACAGGTTTTACAAAAATAAATCAGGCTAGCCATACTGATCTATAATGTGCTTCCCCCCCTTATTTGTAAATCTGGACATCTTTCCATATCATCAGTCATCATACATAGATTTTCTCACTTTCAATGACCGAATTGCAAAATTCGGTGCATGATATACACCATAATCTATGTAGGTATTCTCCATTGATATTCAAATTATTTTCAGGTAGATGTTTTTCTTTCATGCTACTAAAATGACTGTTTTAATGAACGTTGTGTGGTTTTGTGTGCTTGCTTAGCATTTATGTAAGACAGATTCCTCTGTAGGCCAGTTCTTGCCAAGCTCCCCTTAACCAACATGATGTTAGAGCCAAGGGGGCATTTATTTTCCTTTGCACCTTCTTGAGCACCTTCTCTGTCCCTTGGATGGCTCTCTGCTCTTCCTCCTCCCTCTTTTGTAGGTCCTTCTCAATGTAGTGTGCTACCACATTTTCCTCAGTGCAACCTCCTCAAGCTCAACCTAGATACTCTTCTCTTTGCATATTATATTCCAACTTTAGACAGTCTCATCAATGACTAAGGCTTTACTCACCATGTATATAGGTGGCACCTATATTCCTATCTTCACATTAGACCTCTCTGTTTTACAGAACCATGTAGCTTGCAACACATTTGTTTCTTTTTAGATTACTTTTGATTTATTTTTCTGCTCCATTCCTTTCTTCATGACCCAAGATGCATAAATTCTGCTCATTTTATCTAAAACTAAGCTCATAATTCTATCAAACCCTGTCTACCCCAGTATCTTCTATCCTAGTGAATGGTACTGCCATCCAAATGGTTGCACAGTAGAAATAATTACCCTTATACCATTTATCACCAAGCGTGGTTTTACCTCCTAAGTATTTCTTCGATCCATCCACTTCTCCCTATCTCTACTGCTCCCAATTAATTCATGCTGCTACCGTCTCTCCTCATTGTAAAATCTTCCTAATTGAGTTCAGCTGCCTATTCTTCCCTTGCTCTAATCAAGTTTCCATCAGATTGACCTTCCCTCCTCACTTTTGCCTTTCATCCACACCAAGCCTTCTTTCTGTTCCTCCAATATTCTCCCACGCTCCGTTCATCTGCAGAACATCTTTATTTGTTTACTTCAAGACTCTGGGGTTATATCAATGAAAAAGACAGGAAGGGTTTCTTCTTCTAACCGAGTTTATATTCTAGAGGGGTAGAATGAGAAAAGGCATACAAAAAGTAAAATACAAAAATAAACAAGACAAACATAAGAGTGATCATTGTTCATTGTTATTTTCTGCTCTCATGCTATAATAGAGAATTACTAACTGACTCCTCCTTATTGGGTGAGCAGGGAAGCCTCCCTGAACAGGCCTCTCTTATAGTTGGGATTTGAAGGAAAAGGTAGCTAACATGCAGAGATCATGGGGAAGAGCATTTCAGGCAAAGGGGACAGAGAATGCAAAAACCCTAATATGGGAAGGAGCTTAGCTGTTGGACTAGGTAGGAGTGGATGTGGTGAGAAATGAACAGATGGAAGAAATGCTTGTATGTGCTGTTCTCTCTTTCTGGAATGTTTCCCGTTCTTTTAACCCATTAACTTCTACAGTCCTTTCTTTTTCCCAATGTACTCCTACTGATTCTTTGATCTCACTTCCCCGGGGAGGCCTTTCCTGACCCTGCAGATATGATCAGGTTCCCCATGTATGTGTATAATGCACCTTTCCTTTGTAGCATACATCACAGTGTAATTTAGTAACATTAATCTCCTAGGTGATTTGATTAACTTTTCTGTCTGCTTCATTAATACTCATTCCATGAGGGTCAGGAGCTGTTTTGTTCAATATGATTTTCTTAGTTTATAACATAGATGAGGGTCTCAATAAATATTTGTTAAAGTGAGATTGTTGGGTTAAAGGTATGTGCCTTTTAGATTTCAATAGATATTGCCAAACTGCTTTCCCCTAAATGCATACTGCTTTTCATTTCCATTAATCATAAATGACAGCATTCATTTTCCCTCATCCCCAACAGTCTTGCATGTTAGCATTCTGTTTAATTTCACCACTATAGTAAATGGCCACTTGCATTTTTTCTTTGTGAGCACCTCCATTTGAGATAAATCTAATTATAGTAAGCTCATGTCCATACTAGACTTTTAAGGCCTAAATTAATTTTTTAAATTATAGGAATGGCTTCCTCCCATCTAACTCTCTAGTTTGCATGTGACACACTATACATTTCATACTCTTTGTTTGGAAGTTTCTGTGCTTACATATGCTATTTTGGCAGCCATAATCTATACAGTAAGGAGAGATTGGGTGCCTGTGAGAGACAGGTGGGTTCTGGGCCTCCAAATGAGCAGATAACAGAGAGGAGAATTAAAAGAATCAGGGAAAAGGATGAGACAGAGTTAGAACAGAAGGAAGTCTTATAAAAATATTAGAGATAAGGTAGGACCTGATGGTGTAAAAGACGTTGGGCAAAGTGTACCCGAGGTCTTGAGGAGTCCTTAAGAACTTGATAGAGCCACTACTTCAGTATTTATTCACAAAATGAAACTAGGAAGAGAAGATAGATTTGTTGGGTAGTAAAACAGAAGAAGGCCTAAATCTGAAAAGGCTTGAATTGAAAAGATTGGACAAATATATCTGAAACCAAGTACCAATGAGATCTTACTCATTTGGACAAACTTGGACCCAGATATCTGTAAATGTGCCCTAATGGACTCTTAGGCTCATAGTTAAGATTGTGTTCTTGCAAAGAAAAAGATACTGTCTTTTAAGAAGGGCCTTGGACTTGTGATGAGCGCTGGGTGTTGTACGTAAGTGATGAATCACTGAATTCTACTCCTGAAACCAATATTGCACTATACATTAACTAACTAAAATTAAAAAAAAAGGGGGGGGGTGCTTGGAAAACCCTGGAGGAGGGACTTAGCACCTTATCCCATAGGTATAAGGCCATAGGGTCATCGTGACCTCAGTAGGAAGTGTCGGCAAAGGTAGTTGTCATTATTGGAACTTGGCCATAAGGTCTGCATGATCATGGTTTTTACTTATGGCAATAATAGTGAGCAAGGATCCAAGCTTGTGGACAAGGAACTCATGGGTGCCATAGTAATCACCGAGTTTCTAAAGCCCTAGCCTAATCATGGACTAAATATTAAGCCCTATCAGATGGGGAGTGGGGGAAGGAGTGAGAGGGCAGGGTATTTGAATTAGCCTAAGGACTGAAACAAGGCTGCAGGAAATTATGGCCTGAGCCACGGAAGGCTGGAGGAAGAAGGCAAAGGGAAGTGAGGTGGAGTCTAACAGTGGCGAAGACAAGTGATTCACTATGGGCTCCCTAGAGAGCCTAAATTACTGGGATGTTTTCTATCACCTTCACTATGTATGACAACAATTTTATAATTAATTTCTGCAGGTTTCTGAATTTAATTGTGTCCTGTGCTGACATATGTATGAGAAGAAATGATTTACCTTGGAACATTAGGTCCTAGAATGCTGAAATGCAGTGAATGAGATGGAACCCTGAGGGGTATTAAGCTTAGTCAGTCCATTCATTCCTCCTTTCAGAAGGATTTCACCATACATTTTCTAGTGCATTGTTCAGGCTGGTTTTCAATGCCTCTTTGGTATGGATTTTTTATTTCTTGGCAGAACATAACTCACTATTAAATAAGTCTCACTGATAGGAAGTCAGAGAGGCTCCCTGCATTTTTCCATTTTGTTTTATCTCACAATTTGTAATTTGTGATAGTAAACAATTCCCCTCCCAGTATGGCACTTTAAAGTAAGCACTATTTATTTCACAAAGCCCTGTAAGGTTTCCTTTTGTGTTCCAGTCCAATATATTACTCACAAGCTCTCTTGGTTCCAGTTATTACAAACAATTTGAGTTGGCAAATGCACTTGAGCACTCATTATCTGTTCCACCTAGATGAATGTTTGTAAATGTAGCACCTTTAGAATGGAATAAAACACCCTCTGAATATCTTGGGAATTATTGATGTTATAAAATGGGAAGAAAAGTATGTATTTCATGTTTTTATACATGTTCAGAAATAAGATGGTTCTAGTGCATTGCGACCCCTTAAGAAATGCTGGCAGCAATACAACAACAATAATAGCAACAAATATTAACAATAATAAATCACCCATTGCTTTACTGTTCTGCATTTGTCGTGAAGACAAATATAATCTTCCTATCATACCTTCTATTCAAACGAATCCAGTATGATTTTCAGCGTATCTTGGTAGCAACAAGAATATTTCACATATAACAGCTAATTTTTAAAGAGAGAATTAAGAGAGAATATCTCCCTATAGAGAAAAAAATCAGATCTCTAAAAATGATAACTCACTGTCAAGGCACAGAAGTTGGCCAACTGCTGAACAAAAGCTTGCAGCTCTATAGACAGTTTAGTTGGCAATCCTATCACTACCTGCTGTGTGTTTGTGTCCAGATGGCCTACACGCCCAGCAAATCTTTGAACCACAGGGGGCGATGAGATGCTGATTCTGCATGGGAGATTGTGGGTGGCACGCGCCTGCCCCAGCAGGTAGGCTCTCTAAGTGAACCCTGGCAAGCCATAGAAGCATTGCCATCCATGTGTGGGTGATGATTGATGATGCTGAATTAGGGGATTACTGAGTACGCAGCAAGGCAGCTGCGTAAATGGACATTTCCCTTCCCTGATCTGAGACAATGTTTCTCAAGGTGTGTGTGGTTTGAGGACTCCCCCTGAATTGGGATTATTTGGGTGTCTGTTAAAACTGCTTAGTGGATCCAACCTCTGGCTTAATCAATCTCT
Source organism: Mirounga leonina (assembly GCF_011800145.1). Classification (NCBI taxonomy): domain Eukaryota; kingdom Metazoa; phylum Chordata; class Mammalia; order Carnivora; family Phocidae; genus Mirounga; species Mirounga leonina. The sequence goes on along the minus strand of NW_023270377.1, from coordinate 76,477,251 downwards.
ACAGAGAGTTCAGGAGTCTGTACTATTTTAACAAAATGTATTTTTATTTTTATTTATTTATTTTTTAAAGATTTTATTTATTTTACAGAGAGAGACACAGAGAGAGCAGGAACACAAGCAGGGGGAGTGGGAGAGGGAGAAGCAGACTTCCCGCCGAGCAGGGAGCCCGATGTGGGGCTCGATCCCAGGACCCTGGGATCATGACCTGAGCGGAAGGCAGACGCTTAATGACTGAGCCACCCAGGCGCCCCAACAAAATGTATTTTTAAACAAGCTCTCTGGATGGTTCTTCTGAGCACTAAATTTGAGAACCATTGATTCACTATCAGCAGAATGATACTTAAGACATGCAAACACATCACTTTATGGAATTTAAAGAGAGCGCAAAGGCCCATCTGTCCATTGGCACAGCCACCTGCTGCCGGTACCCGGGTGGCTGGCTAACCCCATAGCTTTCTCTGATCCCTGGGAGTCTTTGGCAAACAGTGAATTCCCTCAATATTTACATATGTAGAATGCAATTTATGGCAACCATACAATTGAAATTTTCTAGGACGGTTCCAGTTTCATGTTATTTCATTCTTTTCAATAAAAGTAGCCTATCTAAATGAATTAATATTTTATAATTCTGCAACAGCAAATATTTTGGTACTAAATCATGTATTTGAAAAAAATCTCGTTTACCCCTGCCCTTTCTGCGTCATTCAAGCAGCACCAAGAACAGGTGATATGTACTCTTCTCCAGATTAGAGTGACGCAGAGACTAATTAATGAAATTCCTGGCTTTAATCTTTTAACTTTAAAAAAAATACGTAACAGAGGCAGTAGTCTGAAAGCCAAAGCACTTTTGAGTGGAGTGAAACAGAGTCAGAGAGACAGAAGTGGTTTTTTGGTGAATTGTTTTTAATTCTAAAAGCTTTATTTTTAATATCAAGAGCCAAGTGTGAGAGAGAGAACAGCCTGCATGAAAACCAGAGTGCCAAGAAGGCACCATAATGGTAAAAATAATCTCTTCACAAATAGAATAGGAAGTACATTTTCTTTTCCTGCTGGTGGTGGGAAAGAAGCTGAGTGACTATGACTAAGGTTCGTCATGGATTGTCTTTGAGAAAGAGCCCAGTGTCCTAGGCCAACTCCTAAAGTGTAGAGTGGGGATAGTTGGCGGAGAGAGAGAGAAACTCCAAATAAATTGGGCAAGAGTTGAATCTCAGAGCAGAAGAAACATTACAGGGCTTCCAAGGATATAGCAGGGCATTTGCAAAGCCCACTGTGCTGCATGAAATGCAAAGTAACTACCTCAGTAGATGGGCCTGGGTGCCTGAACGAGCTGACTTGGAGAGACTCAGTGTTGGTAGTAAATGCAAAGTGACCTTGCTGGACCCAGAAGCCAAGAGAAAAAGGTCACTGGAGCCCTTTAATTACTGAGGCCAATGAACAGAAGAGTGAAATGAACAACTCAAGGGAGGCCCTGTACAAAGACAAGCACATCCCCTCCTCCATGCCAGGACATTACCTATGTGATATATACCTTGAGGTTTTTATTGATTGATTGATTGATTGATTGATTGATTATATCCTGAGGTTTTAGACCACCCTTAAGGAGATAGAAATGGAGTGGAAGAATCTCAAGTTTGCCTGAGTGTCTTTAGACAAAAGACCCCAAGTTTTAAACTGGAAGTCACTGCATCATGTAGTCAGTGAAATGTCCAATTTAATACAACTTTGTGAAGTTTCATATGAACAAATTCACAAATCAATAACAAGAAATTGTCAGACCACATGTTCTGATATTTTGACCTAGAAAACGTGGTCATCATGTTTATACCAGGCTATTCTACCTTAAATTTTCCTAAAATTGTTTTCCAAATATTCTAGTCTATCTAACTTGCAGCTCTGTAACCAGTTTAAGATCAATGTGTCCTCTATTCTCTCTCTTATAGCTTCTGTGTCTCTGGAAGTATGAAAGATACTGAATGTATGAATGAATGATCTACTCAAGTGTACATGGCATCTCAATTTCAATAAATTAGTTGCTGAGGAAACATACTAATGGATAAAATGCGTAAAAAATATAGTTTGGATTTTTTTGCATGAAAACTTAGGTTGCCCTTAACTTGGGAATTTATATAATATGTAGGACACCTGAACAGAAATAAAGCTCATTAAAGCAACCATCTGTTAAAAGTGTCACTTGTGTGTCTCTCTCTCCCTCTTTTTTTTTGGCTCTAGGCACCAGAATCTTGATAATGTCAGCTAAGCCCTACAAATCTACATCTTGATCTAGAGGATTCTTTTTATTTTTATTTTTATTTTTTTTTAAGATTTTATTTATTAGTGAGAGAGAGAGAGAGAGCACAAGAGTGGGGAGCGGGAGAGGGAGAAGCAGACTCCCTGCTGAGCAGGGAGCCCGATGCGGGACTCGAGCCCGGGACTCCAGGATCATGATCTGAGCCGAAGGCAGTCGCTTAACCAACTGAGCCACCCAGGTGCCCTAGAGGATTCTTTACATTGGCAATAAAATGATTTGGATTAGAAGAACACCTACTAGACAGAGTATATACATTTTGCCACAAAATATATTATCCTTTTTTTTTTTTTTGGTTCCTATCATATGCTTGTCATTTTGTTTCTGTACTTTATGCAGTAGACATTGCTATCTGGTTACCAAATTCCCTGGGCTCTTAGCTAGACTACTAACTCCCTTGTAGTTAGGTCTGGCCATATGTCTAATTCCTAGTCAATAAAATGAGAGTGGAAATGACATAGGTCACTTCCAAGCCAGGTTCCTAGAAGACTTCCATATGGAATAATACTCTATAGTCTTCCCCTGCCTGGTTCAATCTAAGTAGATATAGTGCATGTTGAAGATGGCAAAATAACAAAGCAAAACAAACATGGGTCCCTGACTCACCACTTGAAGAAGAGTCTCACCCATAAGAAGTGTTCATTTTGGGTGCTGAGTGAGCAAGAAATAAACTGTTACATTAAGTCATTGAAACTCAGGGGTTTTCTATTTCACTAGCATTAACTGCTAGACTTACAAGTTCATACAACAGTCTACAAAGTGAGATGTGAACTTCTAGTTTTTCCCTCAATAAGAAATTGGTAAAAACCCTTAATTAGGTGGTAGGCTTTTACGTTATTCAAGCAAAAATACAAAAAATGACTCAAATAATTTGAAATAATACCATTGCTACTTTATATTAAGGACCTACTGTGTTCTAGAAATGGTCATAAGCATTTTGTATTTATCATCTCATTTAATACTCATTTAAGGTTTTATATTAGGTACTAAGATTACCCATTATGAACTCATGGAGGTTAAGTTACTAGACCAAGATCACACTACTGGTAAGTGGTTGTGACAAGATTCAAACCCCGATCTGTGGTTCCAAACCTTAAGTTCTCGAACTTAATGTTATGCCCTGTGTCTTTCTTTCCCAGTGTGGTCTGTGCTAGGGTATTCTTATGTCAGAGCTTTACTACTTTTGCAGGGTTTTTATTAGTTTCCATCTGCAATTGTGCCAAATTCATTTTATGTATTGGATTTAAACATTTGTATTTCTTTTCTTTTTTTTTTTTTTTAAGGTTTAAATTCTCAAAGATTCCCTGTAAATACCTTCCACAGGTCACATACTTTCCCAAGAATTACTCTATTTGCCAGTCAATAATGAGGGCCCTTTTTTTTCCTGACCAACAGATGGGAATGATGGTTTTTTAGTTTCTTTGCTTTTGCTCCTTTTTGAGGGAAGAGCAACTTCCATGATTGGAATCCAAACTGAAAGTGGATACCCCCATTGGGTAAAAACATAGATGCCAACTTTATTGCAATCCCATCTGGAATCTTTCCTGGCTGTAGCAGTTCAGTGGTATTACTACAAACAATTTCATACCCCATGTTGTGAAGGCTGTTTCAATTATCTGCTGCTATAGATAACTACCCAAACAATCAATGATTTTAAAATAATTTTTTCTTAGGGTGCCTGGGTAGCTCTTTCAATTAAGCGGCCAACTCTTGATTTCAGCTCAAGTCATGGTGTTAGAGTCCTGGGATTGAGCCCCACATTGGGCTCTGTAATCAGCGGGAAGTCTGTGTAAGGATTCTCTCTTCTTCTCCCTCTGTCCCTCCCCCCTGGCTCACACTCTCCAACATGCTCTCTCTCAAATAAATAAATAAATCCTTTTTAGAAAATGTGATTTAAAATAATTTATTCTTATCTCTCTTAATTCTGTGCATTTACTGGGCTCAGTTGGGTGATTCTGATTTGGGGTCTCTAATGCAGTTGAAGTTAGATATTGGCTGGCACTGGAGTTATCTGAGGACTCAACTAGATATTCAAGAGTGTTTTTTCTCTCATGTCTGGTGCCTGGGCTGAGATGGCTTGAATAGCTGGGTACTACCTGGGCATATCTCTCTACATGGCCCTTCCATGGGGCTAGCTTGGGCTTCATTACAGCATGGAAGTCTCAGGTTAATCAAAGGTCTCATATGGTAGCTGCCCTAGAGAAAGCATTCCAAGGGATCAAGGTAGAAGCTGCAAGGCTTCTTCTGACCTAGCCTCCTTGGAAGCCAGGCAGCATCAATCCCAGTGCATTCTATTGATTCTGTGATAACCAGTAGAAGTCAAGAACAGGGGGTACATAGAGGCATGAGTACTGGGAGGCATGGTTCACTGGGAGACCATCTTTGGAGAATAGGTACCTCACAGGGTAAACCTATAATGTTTTCCCTTATGCTAATCCAGTCAAAGGAAACAGACAAAAAAGATATGGCTAAGACTTCTAATGCCACCAGAAGTAGCTTCCAAGTTCTCTCCTATCCTTTGACTGGTTCCCAGAAGATGTTCAAATTTTCCTTCAATTTAATGCTGCTTTCTGCCACCTGGTTACTTCAATTAGCAACTGCTTCTGCTGTCTTTATCTCAGAGTATAACCTTGTCATTATTGCTGAGCTTTGACCTTGTCATTGCAATGATGTGAACTTCACTGCTTCTCCTTAAGTTTGATAGACCTATGATTTACTTGGAAGAGTCTTTCCATGGACATCAGTGTTATGGATTTTTATTAGGCTCCCAAAAGGTAGTTTCCTCAAAATCGTATGGATTTTTCCATCACTATATTTTGGTAAAGTTCCTTCAGGTTAAAGGCATCACTCAGAGACATACACCAAATTATCTGTCTATTCCCTGCCAGTGTCTTCTGTTTCCTGGGATTCCAATATTTGTACTATAATCCCTTCACTGCTTAACCCAAGAAACCTTTGATCAGATGTACTATATGATAGAATTATTGGGGGTGGTGGTGAAGAAGGCAGCAAATGTGCAACTTTCATGATCCTAACTCATCATTCTGCACTGCTGGGCATTTTAAGGATCCAAACTGAGATTGCTGAGTTTAAACTATGTAAAAATGAAGGCGCAGAGATAAACAGATGAAGATTAAAATGCCAGCTTTATTACTGATTTGCAGCTCTAGCTTTAGATCTGTGGCCAAAGAGATTGCTAACAATCCCATGCCCCACCTTCCCCACAGGTTGAACTGCCCCCCTGCAAAACAAACAAACAAACAAACAAAAAACCACCCTGTCTGCTAGGGTTATCACATCATGAAGAGCAAACCAGAATGTAAGAGTCACATGGCCAGGCTGGCTCCTCAAGAAAACCCAGAAGGGGCCAGCCCAGCCAACATGTCCTTCCTCAAAACTCACCAATCAGACAACTCATTTCTCTCATGAGTTAATAAGTGAGGAAGTGGGGAGAGGCTGGAATATTCCTCTTCTACTTATCTTTTCATGGGAAACATGAGAATAAGGGAGTATGTGTTTTTCCTTTTTCCATCCTAGGACATCCTCCCTCTCCCCTGGGATGTTGGGGAAAAGGCACAGGAGGGCTGGTGGTGGCCTGCCGTGGCTTGTGAGAGTTTCTGAATTAGACACATATGTAAGTATCCCCACCCACCTCCGAACCTTTTTTTTTTTTTTAAAGATTTTATTTATTTGACAGAGAGAGACACAGCAAGAGAGGGAACACAAGCAGGGGGAGTGGGAGAGGGAGAAGCAGGCTTCCCGCTGAGCAGGGAACCCGATGTGGGGCTCGATCCCAGGACCCTGGGATCATGACCTGAGCCAAAGGCATACGCTTAACGACTGAGCCACCCAGGCGCCACACCTCTGAACCTTTTTATACTGTTTCAAAAATGCCATTGTAATTACCCAACAAAACCACATCTATGTAAGTGTGGTAGGAAGATAAGGATAAATACAGCTGGAATTTAGATTTATGATGCAGAGCCCCTGATTATACTCTTCAAGTATGACCTAGTAATTCCACAATTTTTTCCTGTGATGTTTCATTTGAAAGACTATTTGTCATTGTACAGTACAAAGGAAGCAGGAGTGTCATGTTTTATATAGAGAAATATATGAACATGTGTGTGTGAATGTGTGTGTAAATTGCCTGTTCATGATAGAATAGGTATATGCATATGTGCTGCCGAAGCGAGCACGGAATAGGCATATGTAAATGTGATGTCTGTTCCTTCCTCCCATAAATATTTCATTGGTTTCTGTTATGAGTCTTGAAACTGGAGGTTTGGACCCCTGTGAGTTACCTCTCACATGTAATTTGCACATTAAACATGTATGCATGCTTCTTTATAGCTCTATAATTGTCACATCTACATAATATATGTGCTGAATGAGGAGCTTATTTTCCTTTTGAATTGAAATTTCAAAAATACAAATCCATCTTTGGAAGCAAAAACACTGATCAAAAGATGAAATGATACTCGTTAACACCAGGTGATGAAAAGTGTGTTGTAATTACGATGAGCAATAAGTTCTGGTAGTGGATATGGGGAACTATGCAATGTGCTTTACAAGTCACAACTCCACCACAGTGCATCTGACAAGCAGGCAGACCCGACCCTGGGTCTCCAGTAGTTACCCAACATCCCAGGAATGTTGTGCAAATTAGTTTCAAAGAAACATTTTTTAAGATCATGTAAGTAGATAAGGAGCAAAACAGAAGGTCTTTACCATCCCACTGCATTTTATGTTTAATAAACTCTTACATAGCACATATCAGGTATTGTTCTAGGTATGTGGCATACATTAGCTCATCTAGTCCTCAGAGCAAACCTGTAAGTGAGAAACTCCTATTAGCTCTGTTTTGGAAAGGGAAATTGAGGCACAGAGAAGTTAAGTAGGTTGCTCAAAGTCAGCCAGGTGAGCCTTGAATCCAGACAAGGCTGGTGCTAAAGCCCATGCACTTAATGACTCTACCTTGCTCCCTTCACCCTGAGCGTTCTAGTCCAGTGATCCTACTGTTCACCTAACCTAAAGCAAATTACTTCATCTTACTGGGCCTGGAACTCATCATCTTTAAAAGACTATTGATCTATAGCTATTCTTTACTAAACACATCTTAGTGGTAGGGTGAGAACAAATGGAATGGATTATTAGCTTCTCAGAGTTTTTATCTGATAGATAGCAGGATAGAATTTTAAATGTCTATGAGTATTTTTGAGTATTTTTTGGAAAACGAATCAGTTGTTGAAATTTCATAAACAAATGCCTGGCCTTGTTATGCTATTCCAATTGCAGCAAATAAAATTTGAGGCAAATTGAATGAGTTGATTGATATAACATGAAAAGCCTTTTACAGAGGAAGTTTCCAAACTTGAAGCTCTCACTCCCCTGGGCTATTATATAGCCTCGTGCAATTGCCTCCTCCATGTTCTACCAGATGCCTTCTTAGTAGTCTAGCTCCTGAAATGAATCCATCCAGACCTTACACTCTGGCCACAATTATTAACACTAATTGGTAGGCTCAGCAGAGCAGCTGAGGGCTGAATGAGCACCGGGAACACAAGTGGGTCCTCTCCTTAGAACCGTGTGAATGAAGAGGGTGGGAAAGGTCAGCGTGCTGCTGCCTGCACTGAATCCACTGTGGAAGAAAGGACTTCGGTCTGGCGCATCTCCCACTAGGGAGATGCCACTAGGCAAAATTTTCGGAAGAAAGGACTTCAGTCTGGCGCATCTCCCGGCAAACACAATTTAAAAGAAATCCCACTAGGCAAAATTTTCTCTCTGGATTTTATCAGATTATATAGATCCTAGTTATAGAGAAACACACAAAAACGAAGCCAATCTATCCCATATCCTCTGGGCCAAAATGAGATTGTGTTTAGACAATGGCTTTATGAACTGTGAACTCTACCTGTGGAGCTTGGCCCTGTGATTTTGCTCTACTTGGAGCTTCCATTACTGCTGAACCCAGCCAGCAACCCACTTCTGGCAGTCGTGGTTCTAGTGTGTTCTGTACCCGTGGTGCCAAAGAAACAAGGACAGAAAGGGCAAGAGCAGGATTTCAATAAACTCTCCAGAGTTTCAATAAACAGAGAGAGGCTCTTGACAGCTACAATGGGAAAAAAGTCACACACAAATTTCCTTTTATGGCAGCAGTAAAATTATGAGATGGATAGGTTTTAACTGGAGCACAAAGATGGGAGACATTTCCCTGGGCAATTTGTGTTCAGGTTTTTGGCCAACAGGAATGCATGGCATGGATTTAAGTTGAAGTAGAAAAGTAAATACCTAATGGATTCCAAGAGTATGCCATTAGCTGGTCATCATCAGCTTCAAAATCTGGATAATTTGAGTTCTGAAAATTTCTGAATGAAAACCACCAATTGTTTTTTTCCCTTTCTCTAGAAGAGATCTAGGTGTAAGAAGTTGGATAATATTTAGGCTATACCACAACACTTAAATAGGGCCCAAAGCTTTTCATCAAATGATCAAATTGAGTACAAGGTATTCAGTTCAATCATAATGTTAGGGTACAGAGAAAACACTTTGAAGATGTACCTCCTATCAATGGTCATGAACTCTTTGGTTTGTGATTGATTTTTTATTTTTGTTTTTGTGTGTGTTTTTTAATCAAGCTCATCAAACACTTGCAATAGACAAACATGTTTCAAAGGCCCATTAGGTGTTGAAGCAAATTTGAATAAGACCATAAATTCAATGAACATTCATGAATACTTTTTGATAATGAAAATAGAATCTCCAGGGCTAATGATATAAACATCAAAAGAATTGTCAAATCTTTTCTAAACCTTTTCTCATTTTCCATTGTAATTTATATGTCTGGGCATTCTTTACGCTTGATCAGCGCCTTCCCCATGCACATTCTCTCTTTCCTGCAACAATTGAGAAACTCAAGAAAGAGTTGTACCTTGGTTCATAACTCCTCATGCCCTGGAATATTAAGCTACTACTGCTGTGCAACATAGAAAGACTCAGGCAAACTAAGATCTGTGATGAACGTTACAGCTCTGGGATTCTTTTGAAATATGCTTTCTTCTTTGTACCATGTTGTACAAAAATCATTGTAGTAGATGCCTATTAATTGACCTCTTTGTATGTAAAGTATGACATAATTAGCAATACAAGGAAGATACTCTTTAATTGGTCCTTTAGTTTTTGGACACAAAGGTTACATAAATATAGTAGCATAAAGGGATTTCCTGGAAGTGTTGGCAGCTAAACCAGTGTTTTTTTGCCTCCAAAACTACTACTTCATATGAGAATTTTATAACATATCAGAGACGTTGCCAGAATCTTTGTTCAGTCAACTGGCATTAGAACACCAATAAACTAATTTAAAAAGAAGGAAGATGTGCTTCTAAAGTTGTGTGGTGAGACTAACATACTAAAAAATGGTTGATTGTAGCAGATGTGCTTCACCTGTCAAATTGATAAAATCTAGAAAGCTTTTACTTCTTCTGAAGATCACAACAGTTGGCTTTCAGACATTTAATGGAGACTGTATTCATCAAAAGCACAAAAAAGACTGTTAACCCAGTGAGTGCTAGCACATTTTTTTAGGTATACCAGCAGGGCTTTTCTTTTCTGGGGAAAACAGCATGAGCCATTCCCTTGGTCCTACCATCAGGGTGGAAGTATTTTATTTATTTATTTTTAAAGATTTTAGTTATTTATTTGAGAGAGAGTGAGCGAGAGAGTATGAGCAGGGGGAGTGGCAGGCAGAGGGACAGGGAAAAGCAGACTCCCCACCAAGCAGAGAGCCTGATGTGGGACTCAATCCCAGGACTTTGGGATCATGACCTGAGCCAAAGGCAGACGTGCAACCGACTTAGCCACCCAGGCGTCCCTGTAACAACTTTTTAAAATAAGTTATATAAGTTTCAGGTATACGGCTTTATAATTCACATCTGTATATGCTATATAAAGTGATCACCACCACAAGTCTAGTTACCATCCATCACCATTTATATATAAAATGTGGGGATGAAGGAGGAAATAAAAAGGGAAAAATTTGGAATGTGTTTTAAATTAAGTTGCTATCAACTTAAAACAGACTGCTATTTACATAGGGTATTTATGTGACCTCATGGTAACCACAAGGAAAAAAATACACAAAATGAGAAAAGAATCTAAACATAAAACTAGAGAAAGCCATCCAACCACAAAGAAAGAGAGAAAAAGAAGAGAGAAAGAGAGAGGAACTACAAAAACAGTCAGAAAACAGTAAACAAAATGGCAAAAAGTATATACTTATCATTAATGACTTTAAATGTAAATGGACTAAATTCACCAATCAAAACACATAGAGTGGCTGAATGGATAAAAATACAAGATCCATCTATATTACACCTACAGAGACTCACTTCAGAAGTAAGGACACACATAGACTAAAAGTGAAGAGATGGAAAAAAATATTCCATGCAAAAGGAAATGAAAATAAAGCCAATATAGCCATACTCATATCAGATGAAGTAGACTTTAAAACAAAGACTGTAATAAAAGACAGATAAGGGTATTACATAATGATAAAGGGGTCAATCCAGCAAGAACATATAAGTTTATAAATGTATATGCACCCAACACAGGAGCACCAAGATATATAAAGCAAATATTAACAGACCTAAAATCAAAGAGGAGGAAAGCTTCCATACACCTTTTGCCAGGCCAGTGTTACCCTGACATCAAAATCAGACAAGGACACCACACAAAAAGAAAATTACAGCTAATATCTTTGATGAACATAGATGCCAAAATCCTCAATAAAATATTAGCAAATAAATCCAACCTACATTAAATCATACACCACAATCAAGGAAGATTTATTTCAGGGATGCAGGTATGGTTCAACATCCACAAATCAATCAATGTCATCCATCACATTAACAAAATGAAAGATAAAAATCATATGTAACAGCATTTTAATAGTTGTCTAAGACTCCTTACTCCACTATGATAGTACTGGGTGGGATAAACAGATCAGACAAATGAGCAAGAGCCCTGATTATCTGACTTCAGTTGTAGGGTGGAAGTCACACTGATATTCCCATCTTTTTTCTAGATGAGTGCAACAAAAATAACCACAACAAAGAAGATAGATAGCTCCAAGGGCCACTAAATGAGATTCATTCCTCTGAGGCATTCTACCTTTCTGAACTTGCTGAGGACTGCCTCAATGTCAAGCCCCAAGTACAAGCCCCCAGAGGTGTACTGCCAAGAGCTGATTGCTGGCAAATGCAGTCAGTAGGTTAACTAGGAAGCTATTCAGAGTGGGTGACCCACAGTACCAAGAAAATATTAAAGATCTAGATCAGTGCTGGTCAATAGAAATATAATGGGAGCCACATACATAATTTAAAATTTTCTAGTAATCAAGTTAAAAAAATAAAAAAGAGGTAAAATTAATTTTAATAATAGATTTTACTTAATATACCCAAGATAATCCATAGATCTTATTCAAATTTCACTAACTATGCCATGACTGATGCTTCTCTGGTTCAAGATCCAGTCTGGAGTCTCCTTTAATCTGGAACAGTTCCATATTCTTTGACTTTAATGATCTCGACACTTCTGAGGAGTCCTGTCTAGTTATTTTGCAGATATCTCTTAATTTGGGTTTGTGTGGTATTTTCTCATGATTAGACTTAGGTTATGTATTTTGAGCCAAAGTACTATAGAAGTGACATGATGTTCTTCTTGGTGCATCATATCAGAGGCACATAATGTTGATTTGCCCCATTATTGGTGATTTTATTTTTATTTATTTATTTTTAAAGATTATTTATTTATTTATTTGACAGAGAGAGACACAGCGAGAGAGGGAACAAGCAGGGGGAGTGGGGGAGGGAGAAGCGGGCTTCCTGCTGAGCAGGGAGCCCAATGCGGGGCTCGATCCCAGGACCCTGGGATCATGACCTGAGCTAAAGGCAGGCGCTTAACGACTGAGCCACCCAGGCACCCCCTGGTGATTTACCTTTTTAAAAATTGAGATGTAATTGACACACAACATTATATTAGTTTCAGCTAAAAAACTGTAAATTCACAATGATAACCTCCAATTCCAGTCCAACACCACGAGGTTCACTAGTTTTCTCCTTTTCTATTCCTGTAACTCCCTTTTCCAACAGTGACAAACCTGGCCCCAATTATTTGTAATGTATTACTCCTTTGATCAATTCCCCTGTATGTAACCAATCTCCTATAAGCCATCACCACCCCTTTCTTGCATGGATGCCTGCCTCACAGCACTCGGACTATGACATGCTCTCAGTGCTGTGCTATGTACTGGATGCCGTCCTCGTCTGGCTTGGACTCTGACACTCTGTGCCTGGCCAGCCTCCCCATCCCTTTACCCCTTACCTGGAGTCCATAGCCACATGGGAAGGAGTAAATACCTAAGCATAATCAGGGTTTAGTGAGCAGGGAGGAAGGGGAAACTGGATTTGGGGCAGGTTGCCAACACTGCCTATTATGGCACCCATTCCCATTTTGGTATTAGTAACCCACTTTTTCTTTGGGAAACTATGCATCTTCTCAAACTGTCCTTATGATTTGAGTGAGGCTCCAGTAAGAGCAGGCTGACCATATTGCAAGCCTTTGACCACTGTGGTTGGTTCAAGGATGGGCACATGACATAGTCAGGCCATGCGAGCTAAAAGGATTACATAGAAATAGAATCTCTTTCTACTGGTATTGCCAAGCCTGGGGCTGCTGATAGTCATCTTGTCACCACATCCAAAAAGAAAGCCAACATAAAGGAAAGCAGATCTATGACTTGGAGAGAGAAAGAGAGAAAGATTCCATATGTCATTATTACACATCTTGATCCAACCATACTGGAAGCTGGCATACTCCTGGGCTTATCAGTTATATAAGCCAATAAATTTCCTTTCCGCTTAAGCCAATTTGAGATGGGTTTCTGTCACCTGCAACCAAAAGAGTTCTAACTGATACAGCTGGACCTTAGAAGGCTTTTATATTTTCCCAACAACTCAGGAAGGCTGAAGGACCATAATTCTTAGCCTAATATAGTGGGATGAGGCAAAAACTGTAACACGAAAACTCCATGGAAAAATCAAAGGGGTAATCGTGATTTAAAAAAAACCTCTGTGAACCCTAATATATTTTACTTTTTTATGCCAGTCTCACTTAACCAGTCTGTTTCCTTTCCACATGTGAAAAATGGTGACCACAATACTAAAACTTTCAAATCACTCCACCCAAAGATCAGGCAAGGAATTCTGAGCACACATTTTAAAGCAGCTTCAATTCCTCAAGAGATGCAGCTAGATGTGCTCTTTATCTTCTCCTGTACTGTGCTTCTATCCATCATCTAACCCAGCCAGTAACGAGTACTGTTGTTAGACTCTTGAACATACGGCTTACATAACTTTTTAAAAAGCAAACTCATACAAGAAAGAGACTTTGAAGGCCACATCTGGGCATCTCAAGAAAGCAGGCCCAAAAGGAAGTCAGAAGCCTCAAATGAACAAAATGGGTGTCTGAGTCCAGAGACAACGATTTGGTTTTCTATGTTTATTTTAGTCATCCGTTTGGCATCGGGACGGAGGTCACTCTCCCAGTTCTGCACTGCAGCATCTTGCCTGGGGTTAGCAAAGAAAAGCGAGACAAAGAGAAGCTGAGTCAGCACGACCCACACGGCAACCGTGACAAGAGAAATGTGACGCAAAACAGCTTTTCACACAGCTGCACATCTCACATTGTCTCTTTGAACCTAAAAGTTGAATTTTAGGGGTTTTCTTTCTTTTTTTCTTTAAGATGACAGATTTCTCTTTTCCGTTGTCTCCCGCGATTTCTGGGCTCTGTGTGTGTGTGTGTGTGTGTGTGCCCTGCCCTGGCTTGAGGCGGTGGTGTCACCCAGCTGAACCACACAGGTACTACTCCATGGCCAGTCAGTTCCCAGCGGAAAAGATGTAACAGCTATAATCCTATAATCTTTTCTTCAAACAATGACTCTATTTCACTTGAAGTAGTTGAAATGAATGGCTTTCGTCATTTAGAATCTGGGCACATATGGATGAATTAAAAAAAAATCAAACCATCAAAATAGCAAAGAATATTTCTTGTTTTGAGGACAAATGTGATTTCATCATATCAAACACATGTTGGAGAGCTCGGCTTATTCTTATTTCCTCATCCTTCTGAAGTTGACAAAGATAGCTGAGCTACTACTCTGCCTCATGCTAATCAGATGAGGAAGGCAGGACTGAGTGGGACTATCAGTGGAGAAAGTTCTAGCCACATGGAATTTTAAAGATTTGACAAACAGAAAACAAAGCTTCAGTAGATGGCTGTATAAGATTGCTAGTAATTTATTTTTAATTATCATAAAAACAATAACTTTAACAAATACATTTAGGTTTGTTTTTGTTTTTATTTTTTTAAATATGGTGTGTCCAAACTTTCTTCTGGAGACTACAAATCCAAAGCCCAAACCCAGAGAAAGCCACCCTCTCCTGGATAAAAAAGAAGCTTCATGACTCAACTTTTTACTGGAATTTCAGACTTCTAGAGTGATCTAAGGAATAAATTGATTTTGTACCCCAGGGAGATCTTTGGAAGATGGAAAACATCTTTCGGTTCCTCTTCTCCATTAGTTCCTACATAATCAGTCACCACATCTAATGGAGTCCACTTCCTAAACGGTTGTTGGTTTGCTCCTCTATAGCCCCATTTGTTCAAGGCCCTCTCATTTCTCACCCAAGTGACTGCAAAAGTCTCTTAACTGACTTCCTTGTCCCAGTTCTCCACCCTGCCACAAGAATGAGCTTTCGATTTTGTATTCTCTACTCTCCCTCCTTTGCTGGATTATATCAATGACTCCAAGTTGCATCCATTATAGAACACATACATACAGTCTTCTTGTCCGGCCAGCCTTGTTCCTCCTGCCTCAGCTCCCCACTCTCCCCTACTTGCTGCTCCAAGATCCTGAATTACTTGGGAGCTTTCTTCCTCTCTCATAGGAGCCTTCCTCTCATCTGAGCCGTTCCATTTGCTGTTCCCTCCCCCAGGAACCCCCTCTGTCACTTTGTAGCTCGTTAAATGACTGCTGCTGGAATTTCAAAACTTAGCTGAAATGCCAGTGCCTTTCCAACATCTTTTTTGGCTTCTCATCTGCTTCCAGGTAAGAAGTCTTTGCTATTGCTCCCTGTGTTTACTTCCATTGTAGCACTTATCTTCTTAGTAGTACCTTTGTCTTGTCTTACACACTAGTATGGGAAGGGCTGGTTTGTCTTACACACTAGTCTGGGAAGGGCTGTTTCTTTTCCTTCTATATCCCTATTATCTACCATGATTCTTGGCTTATTGTTGGTGCTCAAATGTTGAATGAGTAAATGATGTGGAAGATGGGGAATTGGCTTGGTTATATAAGGTTTAATAATTTGTGGTTGTTTTTAATTAGAAATGGCACTGACATCTTTAGGTCACTGTTTAAGTCTATTTAGTTGGACATTTTTGGTTAAGTTTTTAGAAGCTTTGAAATGTATCTTGGGTCTCTGCTTCAGTCAACTGTAGCTGCACTAAATTACGTATTCAACACAGAACACTGTAAGCAAACACATAAATTCACCATATGCAGCCAATAAAAGGTGTTGGAAGCAGAGGGAAAAGTTACTGATAAAATGTGACAAGGTTTTAAAACAGGGGTAATATTGTTCATTTAAATTGCAGAGACCTTACTCACAGTCACTGGCAAACAAAGGAATAAAGTACAGATTTGTTTTGGAGTATTTGGGGGCTAGAAATAGTCATTGTACTCCCTGTATCTGAGTCATCATCTAGCAACATTAATTATCAAACTTTATGCCCTACAGCCCCCAACCTGATTTTCATATCCTAGTAGAGCTGGTTTCCTTCCTATTTCCTACATTCATTATCTTCAGTGCAGGCTTCATGCCCTTGCTCATATATCCCTCAGTTTTCTATCTTCTATCCTTTGTCTAATCAACCTAAGTTCTTATCTGTTCTTTATTCTCAGACTAACTACTACCACCTTCAAGGAAAACTCCCCCAACTATTCTGGCCCATATGAATGGTACCTTTTCTGATCTTCCACAGCACTTTTGTTGCCCCTCTCATATCCTGATTCCATTGGTCCCCATACTGGCTGGGATCTACAATTCATTGACACCTGTCCCACATCCCTCATATCTTCCCTTTCTACCTGGTGCAAGTGACCTCCATGGTCAACCACTATAATCACTCCCTTGAATATATTTCAACTGTATTTATGATACTTGCTTAGCAAAACCCCAATCCAGGTATAGCACTGTCTATGGTACAGCTGCCCTCACATAGCTGAGTGTGACTAGAAAATGTCACCTTTTAATTTAAATATGTGAACTAGTCTCATTTAAATACGTGAACACTAACCTTGAATGGTTTTTAATACTGCCTGGCAATCCTTTTATATTTCCTTATCGCATTCACTGTCCCGTTCTCCCAGACAACTATATCATGTCATGTGATTATATATTGGCCTGTTCTCTAGTTATTCAAGGAAACTGGTGTTTGCAAGGCTGTATATAACTGGAGGGCAGGAGACATTGTCAGAAGCCCCTTTTATATTCTTAATGATGCTAACTGAGCACAGGAGCAGTGTCCTGCAAATGGACCAAGGTCTTTGAAAAGCTCCCCATCCCACCCCCAGGCAAAAAATTCTAAGAGGCTCAGAAGTTCAGCTAAGTGTAAAAGGCCTAGAGCTATTTGAAATTGCCCCTTACAGAGAATATTGATGATGGGGGTGACAGGAGAGAGAAAAATGAGAGTCCTTTATATTCACTGGAAGTTGCCATCAAGGAGGCAAAAAAGCTAATTGTCTGAACAACTGGCCGTAGATTCAGTCTGCTTGGGTTTGAATCCCAGTGCCATTACTAACCAGCCATGTGATCTTGGGAATGTTATTAATTGATCTTCACATCTATTTCCTCTTTGGCAAATGCGACTAAAAGTAGTATTTCAGGGCGCCTGGGTGGCTCAGTTGGTTAAGCGACTGCCTTCGGCTCAGGTCATGATCCTGGAGTCCCGGGATCGAGTCCCGCGTCGGGCTCCCTGCTCGGCAGGGAGTCTGCCTCTCTCTCTGACCCTCCCCCCTCTCATGCTCTCTATCTCATTCTCTCTCTCAAATAAATAAATAAAATCTTAAAAAAAAAAATAAAAGTAGTATTTCACTCATAAAGTTTAGAAGGTTTCAATGAGATACGCATGTCAAGCACTAGCACATATAGCTAAATGTCTAATAAATATTAGCTATTATTTTTAGGAATCAGGGTGAGGCTGAACAGTTTTGCTTGAGCTTCCCCAGCTTAAAAGGCAACATCAATCCTCTCATTCCAGTTAGCGTGAGCTTTAGTATATTATGCAGCATTAAGTTTTTGATCCTGAGACCCTAGACGCTTTGTTAAGCTCTCCAATGCCAGCTTTCTCACTGTCACCCTGCTCATGGACCTTCAGCTCAAGGGGCCTTCAGGCCATATTGGAGCTACTCAGCTCCTCATGTCAGACCTGGGTCGTTCGGTTGGTACCACTGGCAGCTGGCCTGGGTGATAATAAAACTTGATGATATGGATTAGATTCTGAAGAAAGATATAGGCAGTTGGCCCTCCTCTGGCTGTGGTGGAAATTTATAGAACTGCCCCTACTTTACATTATGGTGATTTGTATTCTAGATGTACATACAACTTCTGGAGAGCAGAGGAGACTTCTACAATGGGCCAGTCAAAACCCTGGCAGGTGACACAGCCTGTCACCTGAGGCAAAAGGGCTTTGATGCTGTTTGCATTCAGTATACGATCATCATCTCTTTCATCTGATATATCCTCCTCTTAGCATCTGTCAGTCTCTTATCAAGTTTTGTGCTAGGCGCAAAGGAGGATATAAGGCAAGGCAAGACACTGTCCTGCCTTCAAAAAGCTCACAGCCTGGCTGGGGAAGAGATCCTCCAACACATGCACTCAAAGTTGGGGATATGGTGCGTAGTCAGGTATTAGGCTATGAGAGAGTAATACTCGGAGAAGAAAGCAATCAGGAGCCCAGGAAACTGGCCTGGCTATTTGATGGTTCATTCCCTTTTTTGTGTTCTCTGAGCACTGCCAGAGAGCCCATGAGTTAATGCATGTGTGTGCCTACGGGTGGCAGGGAGGATTACCAGCAGAGCCTCACCCGTAATACTGTTACGCATCTGTCTAGAAGTTTGTTTGTGAATGTCTGCAAAACTTTTAAGTGTTTGATGTAGAGGTCTAATCCTCCGGTAAACACCTACTAGGATAGCTTTCTGCTTTAAGAAGTAACACAGGGTTTCAAGGGTCCATCAGTGTCACATGCATACCAAGTTCTTACCATGTTCTTCAATGCCAGACACACATACAAATGCTAGACTGTTCTATTACATGTCCCAGCGAAAGCATACATTGATGATGTCATCACACATTTAAGGGTAAACTCTAGCTCCAGCTCTGTGAGAAAATATACAGAGAACAGTTGTGTAAAAGAAGGGAGAGGAATGAGTGGGGCCTGGCGACCCAAGGACACACCCACTGTCATCCACATTTCCTTTTGCTGCTCTTCTCTGCTGTAGCCCTTAGAGCTGGCCTGAAGGAGGTTGAGTAGTGTTCCGATATGACAAAGTCTCCAAATCCCTGCCTACGAGCTAAGTGAGGGAATGAGCTGTAGCTTGTACAAACTATTTCTTTAAATCATTCCTTCTTCTATTCAGTCACTGCCTCTCTAGTATCTTTAATGTTGAAATGTTGTATTTGTTTGGGCAAAGATGGAAAGAACAAGTGACATCAATAATTAAAAATGGGGGCGCCTGGGTGGCTCAGATGGTTAAGCGTCTGCCTTCGGCTCGGGTCATGATCCCAGGGTCCTGGGATCGAGCCCCGCATCGGGG
This sequence comes from Mirounga leonina, assembly GCF_011800145.1. Taxonomy (NCBI): domain Eukaryota; kingdom Metazoa; phylum Chordata; class Mammalia; order Carnivora; family Phocidae; genus Mirounga; species Mirounga leonina. The sequence goes on along the minus strand of NW_023270377.1, from coordinate 76,458,013 downwards.
TCCCTGCTCAAGTGGGGAGTCTGCTTCTCCCTCTCCCTCTGCCATTCTCTCCACTTGTGCTCTCTGGCTCTATCTCTCTGTCAAATAAATAAATAAAATCTTTAAAAAAAAATAATAATAATAATTAAAAATGAACTGTAGGGGGGCACCTGGGTGGCTCAGTTGTTAAGCGTCTGCCTTTGGCTCAGGTCATGATCCTAGGGTCCTGGGATCGAGCCCCGCATCGGGCTCCCTGCTCAGCGGGAAGCCTGTTTCTCCCTCTCCCACTCCCCCTGCTTGTGATCCTGCTCTCACTGTGTCTCTCTCTGTCAAAAAACAAAAAAACAAAAAAACAAAAAAAACTGTAGGGAGAGGAAGTAATGAGACACATTGTCCTTATAACAGCATTCCTAAAAAAACATGCCTGGGCTAGAGATTCTGACTGAAGTCACTCATTTTAGGAGGTTTCCCCCCTTCCAATTAACTCTCCCACGATCTGATGTAAACTAGTCCACACTAGATTTTATGATCTTTTTCTTTAAGAAAAAAAAAAAAACCCAAAAAACAAAAACCAGACCTTCCTCTGTTCAATAAAATTTTCCTAGAATTTAATACTGGATGAGGGAAAAGACAATGACATGATTAACATTATTATATTTTGGCAAGAATCTGAGATCTGCATCCGGTTTGAATTAATTTAGGGTGGTTAATAATTATGATTTAACACTTAATGTTAAAGTCACATCCCAGCAGTTACTAGTTCTAATTACATCAAATGCAGATACTAATAATACTAGTTAATGTTTCGAGCTCTTACTATGTGCTAGTTACATGCTGAGCAAGGAACTCTAATTGTATTGCTGTTAGTATAAGTGAGCAGCAGCTTTTAACTATAGGTGAGTTAGGACTGGTTGTGAATCAGCTAATCAAGAGAGTCGATTAAAGTGGAGAATCACCAAAAAATGTTGCATATATATCCTAAAACATTTTGTTTTGATTAAAACACAGAAACTCATATTCATCTGCCCATCTTTTGGTGTTTACCAATATCTTGTCTTTTAGTATAGGTCTGCTGAATGGAGTTTTGGAGGGTATTTTTGTTTTGTTTATTTACCTTTCATAAATAGCACCCATAATTAATGGTTTAGAGTTCCACATTTAGTTTCTTTAAAGAGTAGCAAGAATGTCAATATACTTGGGAAGCATCTTAAATGCAGATCTGTCTAGATTTTTAAGATTGTTCCACAATCTTTTACAGTCATCCAATTCACATGACAATTACTTTCCTTTTCTTTCTTTCAATTTGCATTTTTTAAAAATTCCAGTATAATTAATGTACAGTGTTATATTAGCTTAAGGTGTACAATATAGTGATGCAATAATTCTATCTATTTCTCAGTGCTCATCACAGTAAATGTACTCTCAATCCCCTTTACCTCTTCCACTCATTCCCCCACCCGTCTCCCCTCTGGGAACCATCAGTTTGTTCTCTTATAGTTAAGAGTCTGTTTTTTGGGTTTGTCTCTTTCTTTCCCTTTGTTCATTTGTTTTGTTTCTCAAATTCCACATATGAGTGAAATCATATGGTATTTGTCTTTCTTTGACTGGCTTATTTCACTTAGCATTATATCCTTTAGCTCTGTTCATGTTTCAAATTTGGTGACATTTCATTCCTTTTAATGGCAGAATAATATTCCACTCTGTATATATACCAGATCTTCTTTATGCATTCATCTATCGATGGACATATGGGCTGCTTCCACAATTTAGCTATTACAAATAATGTTGCAATAAACATAAGGGTGCATATATCTTTTTGAATTAGTGTTTTTGTAATCTTTGGGTAAATACCCAGTAGTGTGATTATTGGATGATAGGGTAGTTCTATTTTTAATTTTTGGAGGAACTCCACACTGTTTCCCACAGTAGCTGCACCTGTTTGCATTCCCACCAACAGTGCACAAGCGTTCCTTTTTCTTCACATCCTCACCAATGCTTGTTGTTTCTTGTGTTTTGATTTTAGCCATTCTGACAGGTGGTGTCTCATTGTAGTTTCAATTTGCATTTCCCTGATGATGGGTATTGTTAGGCATCTTTTCATGCATCTGTTGGCCACCTGTCTGGCTTCTTTGGAGAAATGTCTATTCATGTCATCTGCCCATTTTTAATTGGATTATTTGGGTTTTTTGGTGTTAAGTTGTACAAGTTCTTTATGTAGTTTGGATACTAACCTCCTTATCAGATATATCATTTGAACATATCTTCTCCCATTCAGTAGGTTGTCTTTTAGTTGTGTTGATATTTTCCTGTGCTGTGCAGAAGGCTCTTATTTTGATGTAGTCCAAATAGTTTATTTCTGCTTTTGTATCCTTTGCCTGAGGAGACATAGCTAGAAAAATGTTGTACAGCTGATGTTGGAGAAGTTACTGCCTATGTTTTCTTTTAGAAGTTTTATGGTTTCAGGTGTCACATTTAGGTCTTTAATCCATCTTAAGTTTATTTTTGTGTGTGGTGTAAGAAAATGGTCCAGTTTCATTCTTTCGCATGTAGCTGCCCAGTTTTCCCAACATCATTTGTTGAAGAGACTGTTTTTTCCCCAGTGTATATTCTTGCTTCCTTTGTCATAGATTAATTAACCATATAAGTGTGGGTTTATTTCTTCACTCTCTGTTCTATTGACCTTTGTGTCTATTTTTGTGTCAGTACCATATGGTTTTGAATACTATAGCTTTGCAGTATATATGAAATCAGGGTTTGTGATATCTCCAGTTATGTTCTTCTTTTTCCGGATTGCTTTAGCTATTTGGGGTCTTTTGTAGTTCCATACAAATTTTAGTATTATTTGTTCTAGTTCTGTGAAAAATGCTGTTGATATTTTGATAGGGTTTGCATTAAATTTGTAGATTGCTTTGGGTGGTATAAACATTTTAACAATATTTGTTCTCTCAATCCATGAGCATGGAATAGCTTTCTATTTGTGTCATCTTCAATTTCTTTCTTTAATTCTTTTCATTTTTTTATAGTTTTCAGAATACAGGTCTTTCCTTCCTTGGTTATTCCTAGATTTATTATTATATGTATTATATATATAATATATAATATATAAATATTATATTTATTATTTTTGGTGCAATGTTAAGTGGGATTGTTTTCTAAATTTCTCTTCCTGGTACTTCATTATTAGTGTATAGAAATGTGATTGCCTGGATGGCTCAGTCAGTTAAGCGTTTGCCTTCAACTCAGGTCATGACCCCAGGGCCCTGGGATCAAGCCCCATGTTGGACTCCCTGCTCAGTGGGGAGCCTGCTTCTCCCTCTCCCTCTGCAGCTCCGCCTGCTTGTGCTGTCTCTCTCTCTCTGTGTCAAATAAATAAATAAATAAATATTTAAATAAAATCTAAAAAAAAAAGCAATGTATTTCTGTACACTGATTTTGTATCCTGCAACTTCACTGGGTTCATTTATCAGTTCTAGTAGGTTTTTGGTGGAGTCTTTAGGGTTTTCTATGTATAGTATCATGTCATCTGCAAACAGTGAAAATTTTACTTCTTCCTTACCAATATGAATGCCTTTTCTTTTTGTCTGACTGCTGTGGCAAGGACTTCCAGAACTATGTTGAATAAAAGTAGAGAGAGTGGACATCTTTATTTTGTTCTTGATCTTAGGGGGATAGCTCTCAGTTTTTCCCCATTGAGTCTGATATTCATTGTGGGTTTTTCATATATGGTCTTTATTATGTTGAGGTATGTTTCCTTTAAACCTACTTTGTTGAGGGTTTTTATCGTGAATGAATGCTGTACTTTGTCAAATGCTTTTTCTGCATCCATTGAAATGATCATATGCTTTTTACCCATTCTCTTATTGATGAAATGTATCAAATTGATTGATTTGTGAATACTAAACCATGCTTGCATCCCAGTAATAAGTCCCACTTGATTGTGGTAAATGATTTTTTTAATATACTGTTGAATTCAATTTGCTAATATATTGTTGAGGGTTTTTGCATCTATGTTCATCAGGAATATTGACCTGTAGCTCTTTTTTTGTGTGGTGTCTTTATCTGGTTTTGGTATCAGGGTAATTCTGGCCTCATAGAATGAATTTGGAAGATTTCCTTCCTCTTCTATTTTTTGGAATAGTTTGAAAATAATAGGTTTCTTCTTTCTTTAAATGTTTGGTAGAATTGACCTGTGAAGCCATCTGGTCCTAGGCTTGTTTGTTGGGAGTTTTTGATTACTGATTGAACGTCATTGCTGGTAATCAGTCTGTTCAAATTTTCAATTTCTTCCTGATTCAGTTTTGAGAGGTTATATGTTTCTAAGAAAATATCTATTTCGGGCACCTGGGTGGCTCAGTCGTTAAGCATCTGCCTTTGGCTCAGGTCATGATTCCCAGGGTCCTGGGATCAAGCCCCGCTTCAGGCTCCCTGCTTGACAGGAAGCCTGCCTCTCCCTCTCCCACTCCCCCTGCTTGTGTTCTGTCTCTCGCTGTGTCTCTCTCTGTCAAGTAAATAAATAAAAATCTTAAAAAAAAAAAATCTATTTCTTCTAGGCTGTCCAATTAGTTGGCATATAATTTTTCATGATATTCTCTTATAATCCTTTGCATTTCTGTGGTGGCTGTTGTTATTTCTCTTCTTTCATTTCTGATTTTGTTCATTGGAGCCCTCTCCTTTCTCTCCTCTCACTCTCTCTCTCCCCTGCCGCTAGAGGTTTATCAGTTTTGTTGATCTTTTCCAAGAACCAGCTCCTGGTTTCATTGATCTGTTCCACTGTTTTGTTTTTTAGTTTCTATTTTATTTCTGCTCTCATCTTTATATTTCCTTCTTCTGCTCATTTTGGGTTTTGTTTGTTGTTGTTTTTCTAGATCCTTTAGGTATAAGGTTAAGTTGTTTATTTGAGAGTTTTCTTGTTTCTTGAGGTAGGCCTGTATTGCTATAAGATTCCCTCTTAGAAGAGCTTTTGCCTCATCCCAAAGATTTTGGTCCATTGAATTTCATTTTCATTTGTCTCCATGTGTTTTTTTATTTCCTCTTTGATTTCTTGGTTGACCTATTTATTGTTTAGTAACATTTTATTTAATCTTTATATAATTGTGTTCTTTCCAGATTTTTTTCTAGTGGTTGGTTTCTAGTTTTATCGTGTTGTGGTTAGAAAAGATGCATGGTATGACTTAGCTCTTTTTGAATTCATTGAGACTTGTTTTGTGGCGTAATAGGTGATCTGTTCTGGAGAATGTTCTGTGTGCACTTAAAAAAATGTATATTCTGCTGTTTTAGGATAGAATGTTCTGAATATATCTATTAAATCCATCTGGTCCCGTGTGTCATTAAAGCCACTGATTCTGTGTTGATTTTCTGTTTGGATGATCTACCATTGATGTAAGTGGGATGTTAAAGTCCCCTACTATTATTGTATTACTGTCAATTACTTTCTTTATGTTTGTTATTAGCTGCTTTATGCATGTGTGCTCCCATTTAACTGCATAAATATTTATAACTGTTATATCTTCTTGTTGGGTTGTTCCCTTTATGGTCATATAGTGGACTTTGTCTCTTATTATAGTCTTTGTTTTAAAGTGTCTTTTGTCTAATATAAGTGTTGCTTTCCTGGTTTTCTCTTCACTTCCATTTGCATAATAAATTCTTTTCCATCTCTTCACTTTAGGTCTGAAATAAGTCTCTTGTAGGCAGCATATAGATGAGTCAGTCTGCAACACCTCTGTTTGCCTGTTGTGGGCAGGGTTTTGTCCCCGTGTTGCTAATGGGCCAGTATGGAGTGTCCTTGTGCTTGAGATGGGTCAGACCAGGTGTTTGGCAGAGATGTAGTAGCATGGAACTCCATGTTCCCTTCCCCATATTGTTCCCTGAGAGGTTTTAGTGGGTGGGGCCTGCAGTCAGACCAGATGTCTGCCTCTACTCCACTGCTGGGGCTGCAGTTGAACTTGTGTATAAGGTTATCTTCCCCTCTCCCTGGGACAGAAGTCACTTTGGAGTGGTGTTGACAGGGCTTGCATACTGCTACACTGTGGTGTCACTTTGCGTGGACTCCTGCTGAAGGTGTATTGGAGGGAGTGGGTCTGCAAGAGAACATGGGAGTGGGGTGGGCCATTAGCAAGCTAGGTGGAGATAGCTGGCACTGTACTGGTTCCTGCAGGTGTCTATGTATCTAGGCTGGGGGCTCTGGGGGGGGGGGGGTGCAATTGTGCCCACCAGGTCTTTTGTTCTTGGACAAGCCTCCTAAAGATCCCTGCCCCTCCAATACACATTCTGAGATTAGTAAACAAATCTTCCCATATACCCCAGGCATTTTTCAAACTGTTGCTTCTATGCTATATCTCCGTGGGGTTGTTTATTATGCTGTCTCTTCAAGGGTGGGGATTCAGTTTCCTATTGCCCTCTAGCTCTTCCAGAGCTGAGCCTACTGATTTTTAAAGTTCCAAGTGTTGAACCCCACTGATTATAAAGACTTGTGAAGGTAAGGCCCTCTGGGTTTCAAAGCTAAATGTTATGGGGATTCGTCTTCCCAGTGTGGGTCCCTGTGCCTGGGATGCCTGGTGTGGGATGTTTTCCTTTCCCTTCTTTGTGCTTTCAGTGTCCCTCACTCACCGACAGTCTTGTGGGTCACTTTGGTTCCTGACCACATCTCTGGCCTTCCTACCCTTTTTGATATGGCCTGTCCTATACATTTAGCTGTGGAGAGTCTGTTCTGCCAGCCTTCAGGACACTTTTTGGGTTATTTACACCAGTGTGGTTATTTTCTAGGTGTATCTGTGGGATGAGATGAGCTTTGGATCCTCCTACTCTGCCATCTTCCCAGGAAGTCCCCCACATAACAATTACTTTTCAATGTTTGCTTTTTCTGGGATTTTTCAAAAGCATTCAACTTGATTTTTGTAAGTTTACATGCATTTTTATCTCCTTAATTAAATTAACTAATTACAATAACAAGTACAACAGTCATAAACAGGTTTGGGAATAAACACAATGACTTATTAAGAATTACAATTTAGCTGGTGGGAGCAGAAGTGTGCATGCATACAGGAGAGTAGATTGCTTGCTTCAGTCAATAATTCTGCAGTTATCCCAAGATCATTGAGAAGGCCAATTATTTAAGCTCTCTAAGCCTTAGTTTCTTCATCTTCAAAATGAGGGAAGTTGTTCCTAATTGTAGGATTGCTACTGGGATCAATAAAATAATTTATGTAATATTGGCACATAGAAGGAGCTCAATAAATAGTTCTTTAGAGAAAAATAAGGGCCAATGAATTTCTCCCCTTTGTTCATCGTTGTGATTAGAACAGAACTACTTTTCTTGCCTGAAATGCCATTCCTCTGTCATGGTTCAGCTTATTCCTAATTCCTACCTAGTGCTTCATTTGGCTGTGTTATTCCATATTGATTCTTCCTTTTTAAATAATTTATCATATATACCACATTTTTTGCAGTTCAATTCAATAAATATCAAATTCTTACCATACACAAGACTGTAGTCATAATTTTAAGAGATATAATGAAGAATAAGATACAGATCTGTTTTTAACAATTTCTAGTCTAACTAGTGATATAAAAGATGTACACAGTTGGACTTCATTAAAATTAAAAACGTCAAAAAGATGACATAAGTGTATAAAAAGGCAATTCACACACACACACACACACACATATGGCAAGCCACAGACTGGGGATAAGTTTTTCGTAGAATATATATCGGACAAGATTTATACCCAGAATATATAAAGAGTTCCTACAAATCACTGAGGAAAATAAAGACTTGACTGGGTACTTCACAAAAGAGGATATATCCAATAAAAGTGTGCTTCATATCATTAGTCATCAAGGAAATTTAAATTAAAATCACAATGTGATACCACTTCATATCCATCAGAATGGGTAATAAAATATTTAACTGAATATTTAATTGTTGAGGATATTAAGCTACTGGAGCTGTCTTTCACTGCAAGTCAGGGTATAAATTGGTATAATATCTATTACATCCGAACAAACACTTACCCTATTACATATCAGTCCTACTCCAGATATATCAAATATATATAAATATATATCAAATATACGCACCAAAACATATGTACAAGAATGCTCATAGCAGCATTATTCATAATATCCCCAAACTAGAAACCACCCAAATGTCCCTTTGAAAGAAGAATGGATAAATTGTGATGTATTCATATAATAAAATGTAACACAGCAATGAAAATTAACTATTGCTACACCTAGAAACAGGGATGAATTTCAAAAATGTAATATTGAGTAAAAGAAGGCAGACATAAAAAAAATCCAAACTGTATGATTTCATTCCATAAAGTATAAAAACAGTTAAAACTAATCTATGGTGATAGAAGTCAGAATAATGGTTACCTTTGCAAGTAATGACAAAGAAGGGAATTAAAGGAAGCTTCTGGGTTGCTGTGATATTGATCTGCATGTTTGTAATATAGGTGTTTTAATTAGTAAAATAATCATCAAGCTATTTACTTAAAACTTGTGCATTTTTCTTAATGTATGTTATATATCAGTAAGAATCTTTATCAAAAATGGAAAAAATTAGCTCTTCAGGGGGAAAAAAAAGATGAGCACAAGGCAAAATGTGAGAAGTGCCACAAAAAGATTGTTAAGTGAAATGCTATAGAGTTAGAGATACTATATCAGGATAGACAAAATCATGGAAGGTGGATTTTTTAGTTTGTCTGGGAAAGACAAGGGTGAGGCATGAGAGGGCAAGAAAAGAGTATTTCCACAGGGAGGGAATCGCAAGCATGAAGGTATAGTATATGCACAAGGAACAACAAATATTCCAAGTTCTGGAGTATCACAAGAAGGACAGCAATGGGAATGAAAAGCCTGGAAAAATAGGGTATAATTCCACTGGGTCAGGCCTTGACAATCTGGTTCAGGAATATGCATTCTGTTCAATAGGAAATAGAGAGCCACTGAGAATTTTTAAGCAGGTTACACCTTTGTATGATCAAACAAATGGTAGTGGGAGGGAAATGTAGGAGCAGAGGAAGAAGAAGCGAGCAATCAGTTAGGAGTTTGTCTCAAATGGATTTAAATCTTAGGACTTGAACTAAGTTAGAGGCAGTAAGCACCGAAAGGAGGGGTTGACGGCAGATGTTGACATAGAAAGAGACTTGATAGAATTTGCAAAACAACTGGACATTGGAGCAGGGAAGACAGAGCCATCAAAAACAGATACCCATACAGTCTGTCCAGCAGGATAATGGTGTATTCACTGTAAGAAAACTTTAAACTATTAAATCTTATTTCCTGATGTTCTGTCTCAAGCTTTGTATTTTCTAAGAGCAGAGTGTATGGTATAAATTCTGGTACCCCAACTCTTAACCTGATGCCTTGAATATAAAAGTATTCATAAAGATATTTGGTTTTGATTGTTATCATGACAGGGACAGCATGTGGCCAAGACTTACCCTCACTGCTTCCAGGTAGACTCTGAGTTTGGCTTTGCTTTCAGTTTTAGCATTGCCAAATTCAACAGTGCTCTGGCCCTACAAACTAGTTGAGCAAGAAAGAATTTCCAAAAACAATCCAAGAGTCATCACATGTCAAACATCCTTGGGTTTAATTCCAAAAGACATCTGGATGTATGAGTCAGAATTGTTCCCCCCAAAACGTTCTTTTTTCAACCAACATTTATTAAATATCTTCTATGTGTCAGGCTCTTAAGTTACTCTCAAGATTTGTAAAACCCTTCTTAAGTGAATTCATGGGGTTTCACATTTTAGACATCAGAAACAAATGTGGATGGGTACCATTAATGACACTGGGTTGGCAGAATATGCTTAAGTAACCATATGTTCAGGCCCCAGGGACAATTTAAATTTGTCCCACAGTCATCTTGGTTCACTGTTTTGTAAATATAATCCTTAGGCTTTTATTATTTTCTTTAACTAGCTTCAGCACCTGGGCTGTTCATGAAGCCAGAAACTGACCTTCTAAAATAACCTCTGAAAAGCAGTGTTGGGCATTAGGTCTACACAAAAACCTTGAATTGTTTCCTAAACAATTACTGCAAAGACTGGTTTTTGTTTTCTTTGGATCTTATGGCTAGACCAGTGTTGTCCTAAAACATTCTGCACTGATGGTGATGTTCATTTTGAGCTGACTAGACAATAGCCAGTAGCCACTTGAAATGTAGCTAGGGTGACTAAGGAACTAAACTTTAATTTTATTTGAATTTCATTATATTTGGTTTAAATTTTAAATAGCCACACATGACTAGTGACTATCATATTGGACAGCACAGCCCAGCCTGGGTGTTTATGGTTAGCTCTCTCAAGAGTGCCCAACCATCCTATAAACAGTACAGCTTAATGTGGAGTAAATATTCTGTACAGAAAATGCTTAGCTTTTGTGTTTAGTATTTTGCTGAAGTTTCTCAGGAACCTAGAGGGATAATAAGAACTTCTGTGTAGTTAATTGATTGGACTCCACAAATCCAGTTTATTGGCCATTTCCTAAGTACTGCACTCACTACTAGTAAAATGGTTCTTGTTTTGGGGAACCCCACAAACTAATAGAAACAAATAAGCAGATAATATCAGTTCAGTGTGGAAAAGTGGTAGAGGGAACACAGGAGAAGAGTACTTCACTAAAGGCTTCCTGGTCAATCCTGAACTGAATCTTGAAGGCTCAGTATGAGTAAGCCAGGCAAATGGGCAGGGGGTAAAGATGGAAAAAGAAGGCCAAGGGAGAAGCATGGGCAGGAGGTAAAGATGGAAAAAGAAAGCCAAGGGAGAAGCATGGCAAAGCCCAGTGCTGAGATCTACACATTTTGTTGCTGCAAGGAAAAGTACAAGGAAAAGAATGGCAGGCAATGAGGCTGGAAAGGTAGACAGGGACCCAAATCAAAGGGGCTGATTCATTCAACAAATATTCATTGAAGACCTGCTTTGTATCAGAGACTATTTGAAGCCAAGTTCTGGGAACAGAGATGAACACATTACTTGTCCTCATAGAGTCCCATATCCATTAAGGGATACAGAAACATAAACAGGCAACTCTACAAAATTGTGAGATACTATAGTAGACTAAAAACAAAATGCTTTTGACACGTAAGAGGGGTACATATCCAATGTTGGTGTTGGGAAAACCTTCCTCAGATATTCCCAAGAGTTAACAAAGGGTCAAAATCAAAAGGCAGAGTTTGTAACTCTCATTTGAAAGAGAGTTGGGCAACTGTCCTCGGTGGCAAGATTGTGAAGAACAAAAGGGTACACCCCAAAAAGCATTTCACTTAATTTTCACTTAGAAATGTAACATATAAAAATTGTATTGCCTATTAATTCCTCTGGTATTTTGGATGTTTCAATTTCTCTGTGATAGACTATAGAATGAGAAAGGGATCTAGTATCTAATAGACAGTTGAGACTCTTGAAATAAAGTTTGTTTTAGGTATTGTCTCTTTATTTTCACCAAAATTGCTCTATGACTAATGATTATGTTTGAAAATTAAGCCACTAAGTTCTCTCATTTGTATATTGTTTCAACCAATTTTCAGTGAGGGCTTTTTTTGAATTTGAACTTTATGAGGGCAGAAACCATATCTTTCATCTCTTTTTCCCCAAGCATGGAATCCAGCATACAAAGAAGTTCAAATATTTGTCAAAAAAAAAAAAAAGAATGAATGAGTGAAAGAATGCCAGGCAGATACTAGATGTTACAAATATAAGTTCAATATGATGGCTTCCATTGTCAAGCTCATGGTCTAACCAGAGCATAAGAGATACACTATCCATCTAATATAAAGTTGCATTTTCCAGAGTGTGTCTTATGGAACTATATCTAGTCTTGAGACATGATTTATGAAAAGGTAAGTTCTAGGGTCAATTAAATATGTGGAAAGTCATGTGTAACATATCTCTTCTTTTATGGGTTTGCAATTCACACTAGGATATTAAAACACCTGTGATAAAGAAACCTGTTTAGCCTACCATTTACCAAACTAATTTGATCTGTTCTTTTTGCATAGCATCCATTAACATGCCACAGAGCTAATGTTCTAAAGAGTACATTTTGGGCATTTCTGATAAAATGTGATAAACACTTTTCTATACTCTTCAGAGATATAAATATAATGGTAACTGTTTTTATGAGTGCAACATATATTTAGCATATAAAATGCAATCAAAGTAATTCACCATAGTAACAAATCAAAAAGAAAAACCATGTAATCATCTCACTATATGCAGATTAAGTATTTGACAAAATTCAACACATTTTCATGATAAAACCCCTTGGCAAACTAGAAAAAGAAAAGAACTTCTTTAACCTGATAAAAAGCATCTATGGAAAACCTATAGCTAACATCATACTTAATGATGAAAGACCAAATGCTGATCTTGGTAATCATTTTACGATGTATATACTTATGAAATCATCACATTTTACCCTTCAGATATATACAATTATATTTTTCAATTATTCTTCAATATATTTTGGGGAAAAAAGACTAAGTGCTTTCCACTAAGATTAGGAAGAAGACAAAGATGTCTGATCTCATCACTTCTATTCATCATTGCACTAAAGGTTCTAGCTAGTCAATAAGGAAAGTAAAAGAAATAAAAGGTATCCAAAATGGAAGGAAGAAGTAAAAATATTCACAGATGCCATGAACCTCTATGTCAAAAATCTGATGGAACCTACAAAAAAAAAAAACTACTAGAATTAATAAATGACTTTAGCAAGATTGTAGGATGTGAAATCAATATATAAAAATCAATTATATTTCTATATACTAGCAATAAAAAAATCAGAAATTGAAATTAAAAAATTGCTTATAATGATATCAAAATATAAAATACAGAAGGATAAATCTGACAAAGATGTGCAACTTATAGAACATTGCTGAGAGAAATTAGCAAAGATGGTAAATGGAGAGATATACTACTCTCATATATTAAATAGTCAATATTTTAAAGATATCAATTCTCGGAGCACCTGGGTGGCTCAGTCGGTTAAGCGTTTGCCTTTGGCTCTGGTCATGATCTCAGGGTCCTGGAATCGAGCCCTGCATCAGGCTCCCTGCTCAGTGGGGAGTCTGCTTTTCCCTCTTTCTCATTCTCTATCTCTCTCTCAAATAAATAAAAGAAATTGAAAAAATAAAGATCTCAGTTCTCCCCAGTTTGATCTATAGATTTGAGGCAATCTCAATCAAAATATCAGAATTTTTTGAAGAAATTGACAAGTTGATTCTAAAATTCAAAAAGAAATATAAAAGACCAAGAATAGCAACCTCCCTCCCCCACAAGAACTTGGTAAAATAGCAACAAACTCAGAGGACTTATAATACCCAATTGCAAGACAACATGGTATTGACATAAAGATATTTGAATAGATCAATGAAACAGAGTATAGAATACAGAAATAGGCTGACATACATAGTCAATTGACCTTTGACAAAGATGCAAAGGTAGTTCAAAGGAGAAACAAGTCTTTTCAACAAATGGAGTTCTGGGATAACTGGAAACCCATATGCAAACAATCTACTTTATTTTATTATGTATGTATGTATGTATATATGTATTTAGGGAAAGAGAGAGAGAAGGGGCAGAGGGAGAAGGAGAAGGAGAGAGAGACCCCCAAGCAGGCTTCACTTCCGGCATGGAGCCTGATGTGGACCTCGATCTCACAACCCTGAGATCATGATCTGAGCCAAAATCAAGAGTTGGACTCTTAACTGACTGAGCCATCCAGGCGCCCCCAAACAATCTACTTTAATCCGTACTTCACACCACATACAAAAATATATTTGAAAAGGACCATAGGCCTAAGTGTAACAACCTAAAAATGAAATTTCTAGAGAAACACATGGAAGAAAATCTTTGTGATCTTGAGTTAGGCAAAGGCTTCCTACATACAACACCAAAAGGAAAATATGATGAATGAGATTTCATCAGAATTAAGAATTTCTGCTCTTTGAAAGACACTGCTGAGAAAATTAAAAGATAAGCCACAGGCTGCTAGAAAATATTCACAAATCAGAAATCTGAAAAGACTAAAATCCAGAATGTATAAGAGTATCTCAAAGTTCAGGGGTGCCTGGGTGGCTCAGTCGTTAAGCATCTGCCTTCGGCTCAGGTCATGATCCCGGGGACCTTGGATCGAGCCCCACATCAGACTCCCTGCTTGACAGGAAGCCTGCTTCTCCCTCTCCCACTCCCCCTGCTTGTATTCCTGCTCTTGCTATCTCTCTCTCTCTGTCAAATAAATAAATAAAATCTTAAAAAAAAAGAGTATCTCAAAGTTCAATAGTAAGAAAACTCAATTTTTTAAGTGACTTAAAGGTGTGAACAGATACTTCATCAGAGAAAATATGTGGATGAGAAATACGTGGATGATAAAAGATGCCCAACATAATTTTTCACTAGGGTAACATAAATTAAAACCACAATGACATACCACTACATTCTTTTTAGAATGGCAAAAATTAAAAAGTCGATCATACCAAGTGTTGTGAGGTTTTAGAGTGACTGGAAACTCTCAGACACTACTGATAGGAACTCTTACCCACCACATTGGAAAACAGTTTGACAGTTTCTTAAAAAGTCCATCTAGTTCAGAGAGATGGAGTCAACATACTTTTTCCTATTCCTTTCACTAAGTGCAGCTAAAACCTCTGGACATTACATATAAAACAAACATAATAACACTCTGAAAGGTAGAGGGAAAACAGACTGGCTAGGAATCTTGGACCTGATAAGGTGGTGAATTCCCTCGGTTGTTTGTTTTTTCCTACATATACCCCATTGGATGCTGAAGAAGGTTGTAACCCAGAAATGCCAATAGGGGCAGACCAAAAAAAAAAAAAAAAAAAGCCTCAAGAAAGGCCTGATCTAACCAAAGAACAGGAGAGGGATACCTGGCAAGACAAAAAAAAAAAAAAAAAAATTTACATGATAACTGCTCTATTGCCCAAACACCACAGTAGGGTCTACCCTGCCCATGCCAAGGAAAGGAAGACTGTGTGGGAAACCTAACTTTACTCTTGCCAGGCTGTAGTGAAATAGCCAATGCCCTTGCTAAGGTGGGGTGTCAGAAGGCCAAATATGGAGCTGGGACTTTCATCTCTGCTGGGTAGTAAGGAGGTCCTCTCTTCCTCGGCAATATCAGTGGAGACCCCTTAGGGAGTCTGACTTCCTCACAGTAACAAGATACCCTCTCCCTCTTCACTAGAGTGACATCCAGAGGAAGTCTAGGGAAAAGTTAGGACTTTCACCATAGCCCAGGTGCTAATGGTGTCAGTAGAGGCCACAGTGGAGAGCTGAAACTACTACCCCACCAAGCAGTCATAAAACCGAGTGTGGTACCTGGACTTCTACCTTCATCTGCTGGTAATGAGGCATTACCCTCTTCCCTTCCCCTGCTGGATTAGTGTCAGAGGAAGTCATCTGAAACAGAATATTTAAATAAGATCCAGGGTCTCCTGGTACCCCAAATATTCATATTTCAATGGAAAATCACTTGTCATATCAAGAACCAGGAAGATCTCAAATTGAATGAAAAAAACACCACCTCAGTAGTTGCCAACTTTGAGATGAAATTGAGATGTTAGAATTACCTGGCAAGGAGTTTAAAGTATGCATTGTGAAAACACTTCAATGAGCAATTGAAACAAATGAAAACGTAGCATCTTTCTGAAGAATTAGAGAGGCTCAGCAAAGAAATAGAAGATAGAAGGCAGAACCACATGGAAAATTTAGAACTAAAAAATACAATAAACCGAATCAAAATGCCCGTGGAGGAACTCGACAGCAAGCTAGAGGGGACAGAGGAATCAAGAAACCTGAATATAGGGCGCCTGGGTGGCTCAGTCGTTAAGCGTCTGCTTCGGCTCAGGTCATGATCCCAGGGTCCTGGGATCGAGTCCCACATCGGGCTCCCTGCTCGGCAGGAAGCCTGCTTTTCCCTCTCCCACTCCCCCTGCTTGTGTTCCTGCTCTCGCTATCTCTCTCTCTGTCAAATAAATAAATAAAAATCTTCAATAAAAAAAAAAAAAGAAACCTGAATATAGAATAGTAGATGTCACCCAAACTGAACAACAGAGAGAGAATAGACTGAAATAAAAGGAGCTTTAGGAACCTATAGGATTATAACAGAGGATCTAACATTCATGTCATTGGTATCTCAGAGGGAGAAGAGAAACAGGATGGGCTGAAAAAGTACCCAAAGAAATAGGGGTTGAAAACATCCCAAATTTAGCAAAAGATAAAAACCTACAGATTCAAGAATCTTAGTGAATTCCAAACAGGATAAATTCCAGGACATCCATACTAAGATGTGGTAGGGTCAAACTGCTGAAAACTCAAGAGAAAACAAAAACAATCCTGTGCTGTCTGGTGGATTATAGGACTATGAGAGAATTTTGATTATTTGTCTTACCCAAAAGGAAAAATGTAAAAGCATTATGCTTTGAGAACCTTTACATAAATCTCCAGATTCTCTCTTTCCAGGCTTCTGCTCTGGTTTACAGGCATGTGATAGACACTGATCAGTGTTAATCATGACAAATAAAACTGTTCATCACAGGTGAGCACTTGCTCAGAAGTAGAGGTCTGTCTAAATGAGCACATTCAAAAAGTCTTTTTTAATAATCTGTGCTTACTGGGGAAGGGATCAAAGACTTGGAACAGAACTGAGCCTATTGTATTACATAACCCAATGCATATGAAATATCTTCCAAAACAGACCTTCTTCCTGGTAGTAATTGTTGGCATCATATTTCAGGCCACATGAATTTTTACTATTGAAATATGAGCCATAAAAGCAGGCTTTTAAAAAATAAAGTGATACCACTATGGTATACATGCTGAAGGCCATAATTACTGGTTGCTTAACACTTATTGTGTAGGTAGAAACTGCTTTAAAAAGAGTATCATTAGGGCGCCTGGGTGGCTCAGTCGTTAAGCGTCTGCCTTCGGCTCAGGTCATGATCCCGGGGTCCTGGGATCGAGCCCCGCATCGGGCTCCCTGCTCGGCGGGAAGCCTGCTTCTCCCTTACCCACTCCCTCTGCTTGTGTTCCTTCTCTCACTGTGTCTCTCTGTCTAATAAATAAAATCTTAAAAAAAAAAAAAAAAGTATCATTAGAAATGTTGATTCTTTTTTTTTTTCCTTATCCCACCTCTGATATTGACAACAATCAGATAATTTAATTCCTTGGGGAAAATTCTTGTTCTGTTACATGTTTTGGCTTTATCCATATGAAAAAGTCAAAAAGGCTTTCCCTTCCTGAGGCTTTGGCTGGATTGCTTCAACTCTGAGAAGATGCTTAATCACGAATGGCTGTATCCAAATCCCATAGTTAATTCTGTGATTTTGCTGTGAGCAAAGGTGGGATTTTGTGGAACAGCCATGTTCCCTTTTTGCCCTTGAAAATGCTTCCAGGTTTTACCTCATTTACCTATAAAACATGGACTATGTCCGTGACCTCCCATGCTTTATAGCTTGTGATGATAATAATAATACCATGTATTTTACATAGAGCATTATACATACATAGATATTTATTGTCTCCATACCCTTTAAAGCAGAGATTTTGCAATTTGCCCCAAGTAACACATTAAGTCAATGGCAGTGCCAAAATACAAGCTAGGATTCCTTCAATTTCTCTGTTTTGCTCTTACTGCAACCCTAATTTTGAAGACATTGCAAATAGGAATAAAGGAGAAAAAATGTGGTAGCTCATTGGACTGAGGTAACAATGTTTTTCTAGTGACAAAGAAACCTCTAGTGAGGAATAAACACAAGGTCCTGCCCATTCTCCAGCTTCATCTCATGCATTCTCTCCAAATGCTCTCTCTACTCTAACCTCACTGGTCTTCTTTCCATACCTGCACCAGATCAAGCTCCTTACCACTGCAGGACTTTCAAACAAACTATTGGCTTCATGTGGATGCCCCTTTACTCCCTCAGGCTCCCTCACCTGACCTTTCAGGGTTTTGTTGACATGTCTCTAGTTCCCATCTAAGTAAGACCCATGTCTCATTTAACTCAAGTTTTCCCCAAAGCAGAGCCGGAGACAAAGGCTATTGTCTAAGTGTATAGCAGGAGTGAGAACAGGGGAGTGAGAGAGAGAGGAAGGGTGAGCCAACACAAGGATACATTACTGAATTGACCACAGCTATGGGAAGCTGGTTGCTTGAGCACCCTGGACTTTCTGGGAATGTTATGAAATGCATTTGGCCATCTATCCATTGGTTCCTGTGGGGCATTGGTTGAAAGAGGTTTGGCCGGCAGCTCAATGCTATATGAGGTTTAAAGGTCTCTAAACAATACTCTATTTTTAATATAGTGCAATCTTGAACAGATGAGTCTGCTGATTCCTGGGATCTCCTATACCTTTGGGCCTCTCAGCCAGAACTAAAGCTCTAGCAAGTGGGTAGAACCAAGATCCACAAGTTCCACGATCCTTATAATTACCATACCTCATGTTGGTCCAGTGTTAAGCCTACCACATGAGCCAGTGGGTCATCTTCCATCTGCATGTCATCCCAATCGCCAAAAGTCGTAGTCTTAGTAACTGTGATGCTCCTGCCTGTCAGTTTGTCAACACACTACCAGCAGCAGGGTGCTTGTTGCCATCTAATTGGTGAGTTGATTGAGCTCCAAGTCCACATTCTTATCCTTGGATCTCCCCCGACCAAAGCACAGTCTCGGATAAAGACTTTTATATGAATAAGGAGCAATGGAGTACTGATGAATGTTTAACAATCAGCTCTCCAGAAAAAACGTATGTGTGCATACATACATGTGCAAAAGTTTATTACACATTTTTATGGACATAAATAACGTACAGCAATCCCCCCTTATCTGTGGTTTTACCTTCCACAGTTTCAGTTACCTGCAGTCAACCATGGATGGAAGTAAACAATCCTCTTTCTGACTTATTGTCAGAGGGTTGGTAGTAGCCTAATGGTCCATCACAGTGCCCATGTCATTCACCTCACTTCCTCTCATCACGTGGACATTTTATTGTCTCCCATCATCACAAGAAGAAGGATGAGTACAGTACAATAAGATAGCTTGAGAGAGACCACAGTCTCATAACTTTTATGACAGTATATTGTTATAATTGTTCTATTTTATTATTGTTGTTTACTCTCTTACTCTGCCTAATTTATAAATTAAACTTTATCATAGGTATATATGTATAGGAAAAAACAGTATATGTAGAGTTCAGTAATATCTGCAGTTTCCGCATCCAGTGGGAGTCTTGGAGCATAGCCCCTGCAGATAAGGGAGGACTATTGTATAGGACAAAATTTCCAAATTATAATAAAATGTACAGTGCTCTTTCTGGTAAATTCCATATAGCTTATTGATTTTCACAGAATATTTTCACTGATTTTTGCTGAAGTTTTATATCCATAAGCAACCTATGTTTGTGATTGACAAGAAAGTACAGTTGCAATATGAATGTTGTTTATTTATACTAATAAGTAAGATGAAAGGGAAACTGGGAAGGTGTGTGTCAGTTTCATTCATTCATAAATTATGTGAATGACTTTTTTGCTGAATAGAATAATAGTTTAGAACACAGGGCACCTGGGTGGCTCAGATGGTTAGGCGTCTGCCTTTGGCTCAGGTCATGATCCCAGGGTCCTGGAATCGAGTCCCGCATCAGGCTCCCTGCTCCTTGGGGAGCCTGCTTCTCCCTCTGCCTCTGCCTCTCTCTCTGTGTGTCTCTCATGAATAAATAAATAAAATCTTTAAAAAGTTTAGAACACAGTTTTATGTGCCATTCACAATGTCATTGCTAGAGACATGACACACTTCTAAGTTTAATTTACATTATTAATATTTTCTCCATCATTTCCCGAAGTCTAGACAATCAACAAAGCAATCAAATCCTAATTTGTAGCATTTGCCTATTTCTGTGATATAGATACTTCCACTGTGGCTAATATCGAGCTACTAACATGATGTCATTGAATGTGCACTTGGGAATAGATGCAATGTTACACAGCATTACATAGTATTTCCACCAAACAGATACGATAATAAATGTCAATAACCTCAAGACACAGATAATAATAAGATGGAGTAAAATAATTAGGAATCTTGAATATTTATTACCTTTGTTTTAAAACATAATTAAATTTTAAGTTTGTATAATTTAATTTTAAATAATGCCTGTGTTTACCACCAACCGGCAAAATTCCTGAGATTTAACAATTGGCTCTTGCCTGGATGAGCCAGTCAGTGCAGCACCTTGCTGGGGTGGGGGAGTGAATCATGAAATCAGGGGGAGACAATACAAGGACACAGTACTGAGTTGACCATTGCTATAAATGACTGGGTGCCCACTCTCACAGGACTTTCTGAGAACCCTTTGAAATGCATCTCAAATGCTTCCTGCCACCAGACTTCAGAACAAGGGAAGCGTTTACTCGGTGGCTCCCCACATGGCATTAATTCTCCCATGGTCCCGGGTGCACATGTGTGAGCGTTCAGTGGATTCTCGAAGTCGTACCACACCATGAAGCCAAGAGAAGCTCCAGGGCAGGAGCCCAGACACCGCAACCTGGGCCTGGGCCTGGTAGAGGTGCCAGGGGATTGCACTTGCAGGGAATTGGCTGAAGCCTGCTCTGGAGATAATTACCACAGCAGTCACTGGAATAGAAGTGAGACCAGATGGATTTGCAGTGGCAAGAGGCAGTACTTGATTAAATCCTCTTCCTCCTGTCTCATAGCACACGGTTCCTTCCTTTTGGTTTTTCATGGCATTCATTTATGTCTGTATCTTTTTTTACGGCCATTACACCACTTGGCTGCAAATTCTCTGATGTCAGAACTATGTCTCTTTGCCCCCTGCCGTCCCCAGTGCCTGGCACTTGCACTTTTCCCCTGATAGGCGATGAATGCCTTTGTTGTAAAATAAATACAGAAATAGGAGATGACAGGCACTCTTCAGTCATTGTCTAACCTCTCCCTCCCCTGCTCGCACAATTACCTTCCACCTTGATAAACAATAGCAAAATAATCAAGTGTTTGTATGTAGTAAACAATAATAAAGTTGGAGGTGATGGAAAGAGGCAGCCACATCTTTTTCCTCCTCCCTGCCCATTTTTGGGGTTTCCTACCATCAGAATCCTCTCATTAGTGGGAGAGCAATGAATCTTTCTTTCCAGAGTTGGTTCTTTCTCCACTCCACTGTTCCATACCCAGAGCCACCAACATGCTCTGCCCAACAGCGGTCCATTCGCTTCCTGTCCCTCTCTCTAGAAGCACAGGAACCTTGCCAGGAGGATTGAAATGACCTTCTTTTCATTTTCTTCTCTCTTTCACCAGCCTGCTCATAGAAATGAGCGACATAGTGATTTATTTCCCCACTAATGTGAATTATGATACTTCCCCCAGTGAAAAATTTTCCAGAAAGAAAAAGTGCCTATGGTTAGTTTGGGTTTTAATTGTCAAAATTTCCCATCTTCATCACAAACACCTAATGTTTGGGAGACTACTCAACACACAGCAGAAACCAATATTCATTCTGTTTCCTTTTGCCGGTGGTTCTCAAACCTCAGCCATTCCCTTGCAATTTTCACATTTTTGACATATTTAGATGCCACCAGAGCTATTACTTATTTCAGAGTTTCTTTAAATCATGTCACTTTTTTATTTAAATAAGATTATTTAAGTGATTAATTATGTATGCCTACCATAAATAGAACTTTTCGAATCACCTGTCATAACTAGAAAGTAACCATAAAACATATTGTTATGGACAGAATGCTTGTGTCCCCCCCCCCCCAAATTCATTTGTTGAAGTTCTAAGCCCCATTGTGATGATCCTTGGAGGTGGGGCCTTTGGGAGGTAATTGGATTTAGATTAGGTCATGAAAGTGGAGCCCCTATTATGGGACTAGTGTTCTTAGAAGAAAAGGAATAAACCAGAGCTACTACTCTCTTGCTCACTAGAGCGCTCCCACTTGCTCGCTCGCTCTCTCTCTCTCTCCCCGACCCTCCCATACAAGGAATCATCTAGAAGGGAACTTTCTGCAAGCTAGGAAGAAGGCCCTGAACTGAATCTGCCAGCACCTTCATTTCGGACTTTCCAGCCTCCAGGACTGTGAGAAATTAATGCCTGTTGTTTAAGCCATCCTGTCTATGGTATTTTGTTATAGCAGCCTGATCAGACTAAAACACATACATATAACTGAAAAGAGTTCATTAATTAAGTACCATCTTGATAAATACCTGATAAATGCCTTAAATGTGATGCCTGTTCTCTCATTGTTTAAAAAAAAAAAAAAGTAGATTAACAAGTGTTAGAATAAGTTTTTTAACAAGAGGAGAGAGATTTATCCCCTGATGTCAGAATGATTAAAATAGAATTTAAAAGGGAGTGAATTCCTCACAATGGCTGTCTATGCTTTGTAAAATTATATTTGGTACTCCCCCAAATTGTCTTATGCATATGTCCCAGACTTGGGGAAACCCCGGTCTACATTCTTGCCATCCATAGGGGTAGACATTTGAGGAGGCACTGCTCAGTTTTTGCATATTGGTGCTCATTTGCAAGAGAACACAACTTTGTGTTTTAATCTCCTGCTTTCTTTAATGTCCATGAACCTATTGTTTGATTATCTGTTTTCGTGTTGGAAAGTTCCTGTGGTAAACCACAAAGAGTTCTGGGATAAGAGGGTGGGAAGGGGGTCCTGGCTTTCTTTCAGGCTGTGTAACCTGGGCAGATCCCTGATTTCCCTAGCTTCAGTTGCTCTGCCTATAAATGAAGTGTCACAATCAGTGGGAGAAATGAGGCAAAATGACGTGTAGTGGATGTAGAGATTGGGCCAACCCCATGTTCTGCCTGATATATGTCAAAGCCTTTATTTAAAATTGTTACATATAACCATGGGAAAGTGCCTTGTTGTGAAAACCACCTATCATTAGTTTTGTAGCAGAAAAACTGCTAAGAATACTGAACCCAATCATTATTCCCAAACTGTGACAGGCATAGTTCTGTGAATTGATTTGAGGTGGTACACATGTACAAACTTATCTGTAATTGTAATAGTTCTGCCTCAGTTTTTACAATTGCCATCCTAATTATGGAATAGAGGAAGTTTCTATTTAAAATTAACGCATTTAAGCGGTGTCTGGCTGGCTCAGTTGGTAGGGCCTGCAGCTCTTGATCTTGGGACTGTGAGTTCAAGCCCCATGTTGGGTGCAGAGATTACTTAAAAAAAAATCTTAACAAAAATAAATAAATAAAATTAAGGCATTTTAGTAAAATAGGTGAGTCAGTTTATTTTTTAAAAAGATTTATTTGGGTGCTTGGGTGGCTCAGTTGGTTAAGCAGCTGCCTTCGGCTCAGGTCATGATCTCAGAGTCCTGGGATCGAGCCCCGAGTGGGGCTCTCTGCTCCTCCTTCTTCCTTCTCCTTCTTCCTCTGTGCTCTCTCTCTCTCTTTCTCTCAAATAAGTAAATAAGAGGGAGAGCATGAGCAGGGGGAGGGGCAGAGGGAGAGAGAAAGACAATCCGAAGCAGGCTTCCTGCTGAGCGTGGAGCCCGATGTGGGGCTTCATCCCACGACCCTGAGATTGTGACCTGAGCCAAAACCAAGAGTCAAACGCTTAACCAACTAGGCCACCAAGGTGCCCCAACAGGTGAGTCAGTTTAAAAAAACCACTACACTGATAAATGAGGCATAACATATGAATATCACCAAATCTGTGAGATGGAACTCAGGTGGCTGAAGCTTAGGAAACACCAACTCGATCTTTAAGATAGCTCTGGTCTAAAGCAGTAAAATTCTGTGCCGTAGTTTCCCCAAAAGTATTAGAGTAATTAAGAGGCTCAATTGTTTTCTAAAGATGCTGTGAAAAATAATTAAAGAATAAGGTTGCAAAGGCAGGAGTTTCATGGGAATTCTGTACTTTCTGCTCATTCTGCTGTGAACCTAAAACTACTCTTTCAAATAAAATCTATTTTAAAAGAAACAAACAAACAAAAAAACCAAGCAAACCCAAAAACCAAAAAAATGAATGGTAAAGCATTTCAAACAGAAAACTTAGTAACAACTCTGCTGCTGCAATTTTATGAATAACCCTTTGTTATATCAAGAGGATATGTGTTTTGACCCCTAAATATGCCATCTTAATGACTCGGGTTTTTTTAGAAGCTTTTTTTTTAAAAAAGGTTTTATTAATTTATTTGACAGAGAGAGACAGTGAGAGAAGGAATACAAGCAGGGGCAGAGGGAGAGGGAAAAGCAGGCTCTCCGGTGAGCGGGGAGCCTGATGCGGGGCTTGATCCCAGGACGCTGGGATCATGACCTGAGCCGAAGGCAGACGCTTAACGACTGTGCCACCCAGGCGCCCCTTAATGATTTGTTCTTTATTGTACAATTGGAAAACTCATTCCTCTGACGCTACATTGGTAAGTAATTTATTGAGAGATTGTATTCAGTACTAAACTATTGTCTTGTGTGCTTTATACAAATCTATTCCCGTCATTGTGGCTTATGTTAGATTTTGAACCTTAAGGTGAAGAAGACCAAGCTAAGTTGCCCTTGTCTGCGCAGAACACAATATTCTGGTGTAAATTATGATTGCAGTAACATTGTAGTATTGTTGAGGAATGATTGTGAACCTCGAGCAGGAATATATCACAGTGGTTAAACATAGAATTTTATCCAGAAGCTGCAATGGTGGCAAATCATAAACCTGATGTGCGGTCATTCAACATGTCTATTTCGAGCCAGGGTACAGCTTTAGCCTTTTTTTCTAGACAGAGCTGTGCTCTTGGTTTGATATTCTGCTGGTATCATGAAAGTCTTAATGATTTTGTCTTTGAAATTGTGTCTCGTAAGCAATGTCCAGTGGGACAGTGGGGCACGCCCGCCAGCGGAGGAGACATGCACAACACATGTATCCACTGTTCCTTCGCCCTGCGTTTGCATATGGCACTCCCACTGCCCAGGGAGCACAGCATTCTGGCGGACCCACAGTGAGACTCAGAGCAAGCAGAAGGTGTTACATCCAGGACTAGTAAGCGGCGGGGTTGACAGCCGCAAGAGGCCACGCCTTCCGTTCGAACCACAGTTTGTTTCAAATGCAGAAAGAAGGTGATGGCGTTCTAACACGAAAACCAAGGAACCCTAGCACATCCTCTCGCACTTGCACTCGTATTACTTCCCTGTCTTAGCCAGCCACTTACACTGTGACGACACAGAAGGAAGGGGGAAGATAAGGCAGCCCAGAGATCCTTTTCCTTTCCGCAATTCCTTACTGGGCAGTAAGGCACAGTAGAATGTTGGCCGAATGTGCCCATATCATGAAGTCAAACAGAAACAGTTGAGTTAACTTGGTGCACCTTTTCTAGGATTTTGGTAAGAACCAAATGCTTATGCATGTAGGAGCCATGAGATAAGAACTGTGTCATTTCAGTGATTCCGGGTATGAGTTAATGCTCTTAGGGTTAAAGGTGGCATTGAAAAAATACAAGTCGTAAAATTCATGCTAATAATGAAGAAAACGTTTTTACTTAGAAGAACATTAAATAGCAAATAAAAAACATCACAAGTCAAAAGAGAGACCAAAGAAAGGAAAAACTTTTCTATTTTAGTACCTTTAACACCACTCTTTTTCCTGTTTTTTGAACAAAGGTTTCCACAAATGATGTCTGCTTCCCTCTTTGCAGAGAATAGTATATAAATGCAGTCTTGGCTAAATGTAGAAAGATAGTGTAGTTTCTAAAGATACTTTTCAGCCCAGGGTGCCTGGGTGGCTCAGTCAGTTAAGGCTCCAGCTCTTGGTTTTGGCTCAGGTTTTGGCTCAGTGGTGGGATCGAGCCCACATTCGCCTCTGTACCCAGTGGGGAGCCTGCTTCAGATCCTCTCTCCCTCTCCCTCCTGCTCTCACTCTCTCTCTCTCAAATAAATAAAATCTTTAAAGATATATACTTTTCAGCCCAGATATTCCTTAATTCCATGTACCTTAGGTAATTCTCGGGGATCCTTGAAGAAGCTGCTAGGCCTGCACTGCTGAATGAGACATTAGAGGCCTTCCCTGAGCATTTCTGCCTCAAGAGAAAGTTAATCACTACCCCTCTGTGTTACTACTGTGTCTCAATTTTACTGTTGTACTTAGGACAAGGTGTTATAACTAATATGTTTATAGATGTGTCTCCCGTGTTCAGTTTTGGACTTCTTGAGGAGAAAGACTTAATTTACTTATCTCTATAATCCCAGAAACCTGGCTCAGAATAGATACTCAATAACTGTTAATAAATCATTCAAATTATTTTTTAATAACTTATGTATAGAATAGATTCAGGAGTGTCTCTAGAGTTGATTATTTCAACCCTGAAATACCTGTCCATTTGTGCCAGAACAATTCTGGTCAGGTATAATACTAAAGAAGCTGTTGCGCTTGGGATTTGGATTCTAGTGTCTCCAAGACCACTCAGAGGAGAGTGGAATAGAAAAGCAAGAGCTTGTAGATTGTGGTTCTACCCATTTGCTAGAGCTTTAGATATGGCTCAGGGTCCCAAAGGTCAAGGAGATCCTAGTGCCCGGCAGCCTCATCTGTTTTCAAGCCTGCCCTATATAACAAAACAGAGCGTTGGTTAGAGATTTTTAAATCCCATGCAACATTGAGTTGCGAGTCAAACCTATTTCAAGCAAATGCCTTACATTTAGAATAGATGCTCATTTATCAAAGATTCATTAGCTTTGTCAGAAACTTAGGCAAATCATGCACATAGTGTGACCTGCATGGGAAAATGCAAATGGAACTGGAGACGAAGATAGCTCAGAGCAATCCAAGGGCTGTGGAGAATAGTCAGGTGGCCTCACATTTTAGGGTTTTGGGACTTATAGTTGGCAACAGTCAAGAAGGCATTTTCTGAAAGTCTTGTCACCACATAGATGATATGCTTCCTGTTAGCCTCAACCCATGATGGCAGAAATAAGAGCTGAGTGAGCTCTCAGTGAAAAGGGAAGGGAAGTGGTGGGATTAGGCAGACCCTTAGATCCACATCTGAGGTAATATAGATAAAGTGAGAAAATCACATTACAATCCAAGTTACCCAGTTAAAAAACCAAATCATTATGCTTGAGTCATTTTTGGCTTGACACACAGAAATAATTAACTCATTCTTCCATCTGTATATAGTAGAAAAGGAAGATCCTAATATTTTGCAGAGAGCTCTCTCTGATTTCTTCATGTACCTGTTTTCATGAGGCACGAATCATAACACCTTCTTGGAATCCTGTAAACAGTGGTACATATGAGCAGTAGCTCTTCTATCTCTCCCTCTTTTTCTTGTTTCCTTCCATCTCACGTCCTTAACCCAAATATATTTAGATAGATGCAATAAGCCAGGTTCATTTTTGTGAAGTAATTGTGTATATTCCTTTATGACAAAATATCTGGTTCTGACCATCATAAAAAGGAATGGCATTGGACTTGATAAATAATAAAACATCCATTGCAGCAACAATAACTTTTATTCTCAATGCTCCTTTCAAAGTAAAGGCCTTGGGCATACTAATAGGCTCAAGTCAAGCAAAGCCAAGAGAGTTCCATCGATGTAGCAGATAATTTGCCCCTGGCAAAATCCCAGGCCTGAGACCAGTGTTGACTTGGCACGCCAACCTATATTTTTCAAGGGCTCATTAACTGTAAGTCTTTTAAAAATTGCTTGCTTAGTGTATCTTATCTCATAACCTCCAGGTATAGTCTTAAAGGCACAGCATGAGAAATGGTAGCCAATGGTAGCCATTGTTAATGGTAACACTTGGATCATCTTAATACACAGTCTTTGTGTGTGTGTGTATGTGTGTGTGTGTTGTATGTGGGAGGAAAGGTGCAGGGGAAGAGAGAGAGCCAGTCACCATCCCACTGTTCACAAATGGACCAGCTGTCTTCAGGACAGCAGTACAACAAGGAGAAACGACCAGACTTGCTCTCAGGAGACTTGGGTTCTAGTTCTACCTCTGTCACAGGATGTCAGGAAGCCTGTCAAGACCTGCCTCTTCTCTGGAACTCTGATGTAATGAAGAGTTTGAATAAAATGATGTTTGAGTTTCCACCAGCATCTAATATTCTAATAACTAATGCTAAAATTATCAGAGAGACTTAGAATTCTCTTCTTTCCTTCCCGAGTTCATCCCACTCCAATAGGAGGTTCAAATTTGCATAAGGGGGCTTCCTTTATCATTATTCCTCCTGCCTGTGCTTGTTCTTGCACCCCAAACTGAGTCTTCTGATTTCTCATATATGCAGACTGGATTATAATAATATACTGTGTTTCTGAGCCAAGAAGCTATTTGCTGAAGCCTCTCTTCCCCAGTTCAGCCAGGCCAAGTGGAGTATGATGTACTTCTAGGTACCCAAACGTGGTGCCCAGTGCTAAGCACTGGGCACTGTCACTGAGCTCCAAGCTGCAAGTGCCCGGCATCCTCAGCTTCTGATAATAGGCCTCTGAGTTCCTTCTCCTGACTACCAAAAGAAATTTCAAAAATTTAAGGAGAAATAGAGAAGAAACCATAAACCGTAATCCCACTACCCAGGCAACCACCCTTTTGGTATATAGCTATAGTATAGATATATACTATACTATAGATATTATGCAGAGAGCTCTCTGATTTCTTCTTGTAGATTGTGGTTCTACCCATTTGCTAGAGCTTTTTGGTATATATCTATAGTAAACTGTTACAGCAAGGCCCCCAAATGTGTTCATACCTCCCTGTAGGCATTGACTCGGGGCTTGGCCAATGGGACGGTAGCAAATGCATTACAAACAGAGACTTGGAAAATGCTTATGATTGTGCTTGCCCTCTCTTGCTGCCCTCAGAAGGTACTGCCACCTTGTAAATAAGCCTATGCTAACCTTCTTTTTTTTAAAGATTTTATTTATTTATTTGACAGAGAGAGATAGAGAGTACACGTAGGCAGAGAGGCCGGCAGAGGGAGAGGGAGAAGCAGGCTCTCCACTGAGCAGGGAGCCCGGTGCGGGACTCGATCCCAGGACCCTGGGCTCATGACCTGAGCCGAAGGCAGCCGCTTAACTGACTGAGCCACCCAGGCGCCCCAGCCTATGCTAACCTTCTGAATGATAAGGGACATGTGCCTAGTTGCCCCTGTCACATCAGCCGACACTCAGCAAGTCTCCAGTAGCAGAGCTGCCTAGTTAGTAGCCCCTGAACGCAGACCCCTAAAAGGTGGACCCAATCATGACCAGCAGAATAACCACCACTAAGCCCAGGCCAGAGCACAAACCCACTGAATCTCAAGCTAAATAAATGGTTGTTATCTAAACCAAGACGTTTTGTAGTCTGTTATGCAGCAAAAGCTAACATACAGTAATTCTTTAGTCTTTTCCTATATAATAAAGTCAAGATTATACCATATATACTATTCTATAAGCAGCTTCTTTCACATGATATTTTCCCAAATCTTTAATATTATTTTCCTTCTCATGTAAGTTCCATCAGGGTGAAGAATTATATATATCTCTTTTGTTCAATGCCGTATTTCTAGCACATAGAACATTGCCGCAAACATAGTCAGAACTCAGTAAACATTTGGTGAATGGATGCTAGAGCACATGATTTTTTTTGGATGGTTGAATAGTGTTATACAGAGTTACCACCTTTGCCCCATTCTGAGTTCTTGCTTCTCTAAAGGTTTGGCATCTCAGTTTTCCACTAGAACTGGAATTCGGATGAGTTCTTCCTGTCGTCTAGAAACTGGGTGGATCTCTGGCCCTAAATCATGGCCAGGAGGAGGGTTTAGTTAAGCAACCTTTACAATTCTGTTCAAATAGCATGTCCTATGAGGGCTTACGTGTGCCTCATCAGGGTTTACATATTGTGTTAGAGAGATCTCTAGCATGGCCAGTGCAACATGCCACAGTGTTTCATTTATGAGTCTATTTCTTCTACTGCTTCATGAACTTCTGAGGATAAGGGTTCAGGTCCCAGACTGCTGGGACGTAATAAGCACTCGATCAGTGCCCGTGGGATAAATGAACAGGTTAACTTGCACATTGCACTTCCTCTGACAACAGCACACACATAATTTCACTCTTCTTAAATAAGAAATGCACTTTTATTACGAACAATTAATACATTAAGGATTTTAATAACATTGTGAGAAAGCAGATTTATGATCTAAAAAAACCTTAAGTAGGAAATACCACCCAGAAGGACATTTCTTAAATGGTTTTAATTCCATTTGCATCTTTTTAAAGGCATGAGGAAATGAAACTAGGAAAGTGGGAAACAGAAGCAGGACATAGAAAGGGAGCCTAATGCTCCAGTTTGCAGTTTGCAATGATCCATTCTGTGCCATAGATAGGGAGACAATATCAGTTTACATATTGGGTTAAACGCAAGTAAAACATAGAGGTTAAAGCCTGAACTTAGGCTAATGGCAAATAAAGAAGGGATATTAGGTCTGCCATTGATTAGAATTCTTTTTGGGATTCTTCATTGAAGAGAAAACGCTGTGCTTTTGTAAAAACTGCCATTCTGTGAAAAACTACCTAAGAATAGGACTCGGCCAAGGAATGTTAAGACCTGCATTATTCACGCACACATACACATGTGAAATTCCAACACATTACTCTGATTGCTGTAATAAACTTAAAAGACTTTGGTTTAGATAAGAGGGGACTTTGTTATAGTAAGTGCAAACTCTTATTAATGTGTTGCAGTTCTCTCCTTTTAAAGGATATTGGTTTAAGTTCAGACTTCAACTGATATATTATTCATACACGTGAACATTTTATACTCACCGTATCTAAGTCTCTGCCAACAACATTGCTGGTCATTCTTCAACTATCAGAGGGCAGAGACAACATCTTTGAAACTCTCAGGCCACAGAAGCACCATTTACTAAAAGTCAGCTCTGGTAGGTCTTTGGTTCCAGCATAAAAACATTTTTATTGTATTTTATTTATTTCAGTTACTCTTTGACATACTCAGTTCAAGTAAATTGGTAATTCTACTTAAGAAATAATAAATTATATGGGTCCAGGAAACAGGAAACAAGAAAGGAAAGGAGTAGAAAAAGATTTTCGTTGTGATAAAGAGGTGAGTACGATCTTTCAATTTTTTATTCAGAAATAAGCATTGGTTAGAGTGCTATTAGTACCCAGATACCAGCATTTGATCTTAGAGATTTTGATGCTGATTTCTAACTTTGTGCTCATTTTTACAAAACAACAGAACACAAAATTTTCTGTTAGCTCACTTGTAAAAAAAAATTTGTCACTCAGGTTTAATATTTATTAATATTTGGTATTGTTTGCTGCAGATTTTTTTTTTACATTTTTAAAAGATTGCAGTATAGTTGATACACAATGTTACATTAGTTTCAGGTGTACAATATAGTGATTCAATAAGTCTATGCATTATGCTGTAGCTACCGTCTGTCACCACGCAACACAATACAATTGACTGCATCCCCCCGTGCTGTACCTTTTATCGCTGTGACTCATCTATTCCATAACTGGAAGCCTGTATCTCCTACTTCCCTTCACCCATTCTGCCCATCCCTCTATCTCCCTCCCCTCTGGCAACCATCAGCCTGTTCTTTGTACTTATGGGTCTGTTTCTGCTTTTTGTTTGTTTGTTCATAGTGTAGAAGAGTTCCTTTTTCTCTACATCATTGTCAATACTTGTTCTTTCTTGTTTTTTGATGCTAGCCTTTTTGACAGGTGTAAGTTAATACCTCACTGTGGTTTTGATTTGCATCTCCCTGATGAATATTGATGTTGAGCATCTTTTCATGTGTCTGTTAGCCATTTGCATGTCTTCTTTGGAATTTTTAATTGGATTGTTTGGTTTTATGGTGTTGAGTTGTATAAGTTCTTTATATATTTTGGATACTAATCCCTTATCAGATATATCATTTGCAAATATCTTCTCTTATTCGGTGGCTTGCCTTTGCATTTTGTTGATGGTTTCCTTTGCTATACAAAAGATTTTTATTTTGGTGTAGTCTCAGTAGTTTATTTTTGCTTTTGTTTCCTTTGCCTGAGGAGACATATCTAGAAAAAATGTTCCTAAAGTTGATATCAAAGAAATTATTGCCTATGTTTTCTTCCAGGAGTTTTATGCTTTCAGGTCTCATGTTTAGGTCTTTAATCCATTTTGAGTTTACTTTTGTGTATAGTGAAAGAAAGTGGTCCAGTTTCATCCTTTTGTATGTAGCTGTCCAGTTTTCCCAACAGCATTTGTTGAGGAGACTGTCTTTTCCCCAGTGTATATTCTTGCCTTCTTTGTCATAGATTAATTGACCATATAAGTGTGGGTGTATTTCTGGGTTCTCTATTCTGTTCCATTTGATCTATGTATCTACTTTTGTGCCAGTACTATACTATTTTGACTGTTACAGGTTTGTAGTATATCTTGAAATCTGGGGTTGTGATACCTCCAGCTTTGCTCTTCCTCAAGATTGCTTTGGTTATTTGGGGTCTTTTGTGGTTCCATACAAATTTTAGTATTATTGGTTCTAATTCTGTGAAAAATGCTGTTGGTATTTTAATAGGGCTTGTGTTGAATCTGTAGATTACTTTGGGTAGTAAGGACATTTTAATGATATTAATTCTTTTGATTAATTTCCATTTGTGTCATCTTCAATTTCTTTCATCAATGTGTATAGTTTTTAGAATACATGTCTTTCACCTCCTTGGTTAAGTTTATTTCTAGGTATTTTATTCCTTTTGACACAATTATAAATGGAACTGTTTTCTTAATTTCTCTTTCTGCTAATTCATTGTTAGTGTATATAAATGCAACAGATTTCTGGGTATTAATTTTGTATTTTGCAAAACTTTACTGAATTCATTTATCACTGCTAATAGTTTTTTTTTTTTTTTTTTGGTGGAGCCTTTAGGGCTTTCTATGTGTATTATTATGTCATCTGAAATAGTGACAGTTTAACTTCTCCTTATCAATTTAGGTGACTTTTATTTCTTTTTGTTGTCCGACTGCTGTGCTTCAAGTACTGTGTTGAATAAAAGTGGTGAGAGTGGACATCCTTGTCTTGTTCCTGACCCTATGGGAAAAACTCTCAGTTTTTCACCATTGCGTATATTCGCTGTGGGTTTGTTATAAATGGCCTTTATTGTTTTGAGGTATGCTTCTTCTAAACCCACTTTATTGAGAATTTTTGTCATGAACAAATATTGAATTTTGACAAATGTTTTTTCTATATCTATTGAGATGATTATATGATTTTTATCCTTCATTTTGTTAATGCAGTATATCACATTGATTTGTGAATACTAAACCGTCCTTGCAACCTCAGAATAAAATCCACTCGATTGTGGTGAATGATCCTTTTAGTGTACTGTTGAATATGGCTTGTTAACATTTTGTTGGATATTTTTACATCTTTGTTCATCAGGGTTATTGGCTTATAATTTTCTTTTTTTGTATTGTCTTTGCCGGCTTTGGTATCAGGGTAATGCTGGTCTCATGGAATATATTTGGAAGCTTCCCTTCCTCTTCTATTTTTTGGAATCGTTTGAAGAAAATAGGTGTTAACTCTTCTTTAAATGTTTGATAGAATTCACCTGTGAATCCATTGGTCCTGGACATTTTTTTCGAGAAATTTTTTATTACAAATTTAATTTAATTACTAGTAATTGGTCTGTTCAGATTTTCTATTTCTTTCTGATTCAGTTTGGGAAGATTATGTTTCTAAAAATTTATTCACTGCTTCTAGGTTGTGCAATTTGTTGGCATATAATTTTTCATACTAGTCTCTCATAATATTTTTTAATTTTTTTTTAAAGATTTTATTTATTTATTTGAGAGAGAGAGACTGAGAGAGAGAGCACATGAGAGGGGGGAGGGTCAGAGGGAGAAGCAGACTCCCCGCTGAGCAGGGAGCCCGATGCGGACTCGATCCAGGGACTCCAGGATCATGACCTGAGCCGAAGGCAGTCGCTTAACCAACTGAGCCACCCAGGCGCCCTTTTAATTTTTTTTTAAAGATTTTATTTATTTGAGAGAGGGAGAGAGAGAGAGGGAGAGCACAAGCAGGGAGAGGGGCAGAGAGAGAGGGAGAAGCAGGCTACCTGATGAGCAGGAAGCCTGATGTGGGGCTCAATCCCAGGACTCTGGGATCATGACCTGAGCTGAAGGCAAACGCTTAACTGAAGGAGTCACCCAGGTGCCCCATCTTTTTTATTTCTGTAGTGTTGGTTGTTATTTCTCTTTCATTTCTGCTTTTATTTGTGACCTCTCTCTTTTTTTCCCTGATGAGTCTGGCTAAAGGTCTATTAATTTTGTTTATTCTTTCAAAGAACCAGCTCTTCATTTTATTGATGTCTTCTATTAATTTTTACTCTATTTCATTTATTTCTGCTCTGATCTTTATGATTTCCTTTCTTCTACTAACCATGAATTTTGTTTTTTTTCTTTTTTTCCCCTCATTCCTTTTAGGTGTAAGATCGGATTGTTTATTTGAGTTTTTCTTTTTTCTTTTTTAAAGTAATGCAGGGCTTGAACTCACAACCCTGAGATCAAGAACTGAGCTGAGATCAAGAGTCAGATGTTTAGCTGACTGAGCCACCCAAGTGTCCTGGGTTTTTCTTATTTCTTGAGGTAAGCTTGTATTGCTATAAATTTCCCTCTTAGAACTGTTTTCACTGTATCCCAAAGATTTTGGACTGTGTTTCATTTTCATCTGTCTTCATGTTGTTGTTTATTTCCTCTTTGAGTTCTTCATTAATCCATTGGTTGTTTAGTAGCATGTTGTTTAGTCTCCACATGTTTGTGTTTTTTCTACTTTTTTTTGGTGTGTGACTGATTTCTAGTCATATCATTGTACTCAGAAAATATGCATGGTATGATTTCAATCCTCTTAAATTTATTGAGAAATGTTTTTTGGACTAACATGTGATCTGTTATTCTGACATATGATATATGTCAGAATATATACAATGTATATACTGCATTAACAAAATGAAGGATAAAAATACACAGAGGGAGAAGCAGACTCCCCGCTGAGCAGGGAGCCCGAATGTGTATTCTGTTGTTTTGGGGATGACTGTGATAGATAGATAGATAGATAGATAGATAGATAGATAGATAGATAGAT